>NW_020884895.1:7513005-7781601 GCF_003945725.1 Corapipo altera
TCTGGGGGTGCTGCTGGGCTATGAGATCTTATCTTACTCTGATCCTTTCCCCACAGTTCTGTTCAGTGCTCCCCTGCAACACAAAATGTCCCCCTCCCAAAACAGCAAGAGCCCTGTGAAACTGCCAGTTGTGGGGAAGGAGAACCAGAGATCACCACAGCTTATTCAAGAAACAGAAAGTATGACTGTTACCATCTAAACAGCCTAGTAGATCCAGAGAAAGATGTAGGAAACCAGATTAAATTCCGTCTTTTGAGAATCCATCATTCAGCATTCTGCTTTGGAAGCCCATGACTTATGGCACTGAACATAAAGACTGTTCTTTTCAGAGAAGAAGCTATTGCCAAAATGTCCATGTAGAAAATGGGAATAACAGTTTTAATTTAGCTTTTTTCTGCCTTATGTTCTGTCCACTTCTTTAACTAGAAAATTGCTACATTACCTGGAAAAAAATACTTTTGTATTTTGCTGCTTAAGGGGGAAAAGAGCTAATTAAATTTGTAAAAGTGGAAAATAATGTTAAGAAGTCTTTGTAAGGCTGTGGTTCTGACTGCTGGTGTCAGCTTTACTGCCAATATGTGGAGATGGTAATGAATGAACTGCCATCAACCATCCCTTATTGTCCTAGGGCCCCACTCAGCTCATAAATGTCTTCACTGGTTATTATTTCCAATTATTTAGTGTTCAGTTGGTGAGTGCAGTTCCCCAAACCAGCAGAGCAGGATAAGAACTGGCAGTTTCTCTTCCAAGCCCTCCAACCCAGCACTGAGAAGCTGCAGAGGACGTGCTGCACCAGCCACATGCGAGGCAACGTCAGCAATGAAACCGAGACTTTGACAGCTGAGTTGCTTGTACATAAATACGATTTTTCAGCAAGGGCCTGGGCTGCTGGGACCTATGTAACACAGAGCTAAAGCCAGGCCTGGCCCCCAGGGTAAGGCTGTGCAGGGCTGGTGGCTGTGCAGGTGGGTTTGAGCAGGGTGATGGAAGGTGGTGATTCTCTCAGTGGGCTCCAGGACTTTCAGATAATGCAATCAGACTTTCCACAGAACTTGCTGTACTGAATTTTGCATAGCCAGAGGATAGCATTTCTTCTCACAAACAAGGACATAATAGTCTTTTCCAGAATAAGAATATAAATTACTTTCTCAATAATAGTATTTGAAGCTGTAGGCAAATGTATTGTCCGCTCTCTGATTTACCAGCCTGATGCCTGTGCTGAGTTCAGTTCTTCACAGTCCTTAGAAACACTTCCTCTGCCTCTTTCAGTGTAAAAACACTGTGGTGACTTATGGAAACCACAAACAACCGCTGCACACTTTCTGTCAGTAATTCTTCATTTGTACCAACCAGTTCTTTCAGCCATGTCTGTAGTTTCTGTTTACTGCTCTGCAGCCTGTCTTGCCCCGACACCTCATCCCCAGGCAAAGGGAGCTCTTCTCCTCTGCCAGGCTGGTGGACATTGGCATCCAAAACCTCCATCTCCATTTCTTCAGCTCTGGCACAGTATTTTCATGCCCATTAAGCCACGAGGGCTTAGCTGTGCCTGGCTCTCTGGCCTGCCAACACTCTCTCCTCAAGGAGCCTTCAAACCTCCTAGGGAACCCCAAGGATAGTTTCCCTTGGACTGCAAACGCCAAGAAATACCACTCCTTTCCAATTCTCATAAAGACAGAAAGAGTTTCTTCCTTGGTGTCTAACTCTCCTAAACACGTTCAGGTTTTCCTACTGGAGCTTGCTGATTTCCAAGCAGAGTTGCCTGTAAATATTTCCCTCAATTTCAACACATTTTCCCTTGCACTGGAGCTATGGAAACAGTCGCAGGCTGCCAGCTTTCCTGGCTCACCTTTTGAGGAAGACTGCGAATTCGTGTTTCCTGGGACTACAATTCCCAGAAGGCATCTTATCCCTCCCCCCAACCAGGAACCCAGGCTCTCTGGGTCTGTTGCCTCTTTCAAAAGGCTTCCTCCCGCTCTAACTGTGGAAGGGACAAGCTTTCCTGGAGCAAACTGTCCAGTACGGGTGTCTGGGCAGGAGGGGAGCACTCTGGGGGACAAGGCAGGTCCTGCTGCTGCCACTCCGCATCTGTCTCAGCACAGCTCCGGTCACAGTTCTGTGCAGAGTCAGGGGGAGAGCATCTAAGGTCAGTGCCTGAAGGCACTGCTTCAACTTTCACATAATTACAGCATCCCAAGGGTGTTTAAAGGGCTGGCTGGTGTTAAATTAAGTGTTTTAGGGACTGCGTGAGAATGTTAGAAATGCCCTTCCCAGCCCTGTGTCTCCACCGAAGTAATATTTCAGCCTGTCTGCTCTTAAGAGCCCACGAAATCCTCCTCTGTAGCCTCTGATCAGACACGTTTGTGGCTCCTGCTTGAATGGTGATGCCAAATGCCCCACTGGCTTCCTCCTCCCAGGGGAACAGTCTTAGGAAAGATTTTTAAAGGAAGGACTGAACTCAGTGGCCCTAAGCAATCTCTGTGCTGTTTCATGTGACGTGACTCAGTACCATACTTGGTCACTTAACGAGTCTTGGTGCTCCTAATTAAAACCAGCTTTTGCCCAGACTATCGCTGTGTGAGGGCTGTCTCGGTCACTAAAGTGTCTTGGTGGTGCTGCAAACCTGTTTGGGGGGGGAGCTGTAATCTCCTGAAGGGATCCTTGGTTTTTGCAATCAGAATGCAAAGGTCTTCCTTTTACAACATCCTTCTAAAGTCTGCCTCTCAAACCACTGAAAACTCATGACTTTGTATGGAGTCACGAGGAGCCTCCCAGCAATCAGTGGAGGATATCATCGGCAGCTTAAAGGTGTGAGGCTGGTGTTTGCAGTGCAGAGAGCTTAGGACGGGTTTCCAGCAAGCCAAAGGAGTTGGGTAATGAGCAGCATCATGTGTTCAGTGCTTTAAAAATGCAGTGGGACTTGGGGTGGAAACGGGAAAAAGTCAGGCTGGTGTTTCACAAGTAGCACGCTTTTGCCCCTGTGCACAAGGCAGGATGACTCAGCTGCTCACTGATAGCAGTAGTTTGTTGAAATAAATACTGACCTTCAAACAACTGCTATCGCTAATGTAAATAATAGCCTAAATACAATAAACCTAACCCTTGCACTTTTTTTTTTCTCCACTATGCTGGTGGTTTTTTCACTTGGATCTCTCCCAGGAAACTTCTGCATCCCTTTTCATCCTTAATGGAGCTTCAGGAGAGCTTTGCTCTGTGGGTTCAGCCTGACAAAAGCGGCAGTGTCAGGAACTAGAAGATGGAAAAGTGATTCAGAGTAAAAATGAGATGACCTTGCAAAAACCTTGATTGAAGTACTTCTGAAGAGTTTATAAGAAATATCCCCACTTGCCACTTTTGTGCACAAAAATTTAGATTTGGACACCTAAATATGCCAGTATTTGGACACCTGAATATGCCACAACTATAGTGCTTGGTGACTGTGGGGTAGGAGTGTGCTCCCGACCCAGTTAGTTCTTAGAAAGCCTCCTGGGCCCAGCTGTGTCCCTGTGGGAGCATGATGCTGTGTGCATGAGCACATGGCTCCCCTGGGACCAGACAGGCACCAGAGGCAGCAAAAGAAAAGCAGAACCACTCTGTTAAGATATTTTAACAAATTTGAAATAGCCCAGTGGTTTCATACCGGACGAGCACACTGTGTGGTGTTCTGAGCCAGCACTTGCAATCCTGGAGCACCTTCTCCTCTGCCTTCACTATGCAGCCTCTGACTTCCCTGCCTCTATTCACCCACTTTTAAAGCAATGTGGATACCCTCATAGCACAGATCAGTTAAAAACAATGAAGAGTGGCTGGCCAGAGCCCTGGTTTAGCCTGGTTTTCTGAAAACTGCAGATTTTACCTTTCTACATAATAAGGTTAGATGCAAGAATTTTTTTCCCACTGCTCTAAGGAGTCACTTCTTCCTACCTTAAATATTGAACTACTTATTCAAAAAGAAGAAAAAAAAAAAGGCCACGAGCTGCTGGCTATTGGGCCCTTCCGTGTAACTCTAAAGTGACGGAAGGAGGAAGCGACTCAGAGCTGGAGCCGTGCCGGGCGATCCTGCGCTGCTGCTGGTGTAACGTCACACATTTATCTCTTCACTTCACCCACTTTTGGGGTATCTGCCTCCCAGAGCAGAGGTGCTGCCTCAGAGGTCCTCTCTGAAGGGCTCCAGAGCTGCTGCATCCACGGCACAGTGCTGGGATTTCATGCTGCTGGCTGGGTCCCACGGACAGCCTGTCACATCATTCCTGGGGACTTCATTTCAGATCCAGGTGAGTGCCAGCTGGTTGGAGCAGGAATTTGCCAGGGCTGGATTGGTAGGGTACTTGTTGTCTTGAGGTTTAATTTTGGGAATTTCACAAACAGCAGGAGAAAGTTATGTGAAGCCATCCTCTGCCTTGTCAGCTTAACTCCACTCCTGACTCCAAAGCATAGTTTTACTTTAAATGCAGGAGGAACGTCCTGCCAAGGAGATAAGGGTGTTTGGATCTGGGATGGGCAGTTTGCTCAAGGCAGTCCTTGGTTAATTAAGGCAATACTAAACACTGAGGTGCAGCTCTGAATCACACCCAGCTACAGCCTCCACTCCCGAAAACCATCCTGGAGATGTTTGGTTATGGGGAGAACCCAAAGATTTGGAAACAGGTGTCCTCTGAAGCAGCTCTTCAGTTACGCATTAATGCAAATTCCAAGTAAATGCTGGTCATTTGCATGAGGACCTGTCTGGAGAGATGCCAGGAAAGGTGCTGGGACCCCAAATAAATGCCAGCCCTTTTATGAGCGCAGAAACCTCCGGTGTCCTCAGCTGGAAACCAAGAGCTGTGGAGCAGATGCCAACCAAACTCGTCTCATTCATGTCATGTGGGAGAGGCAGAAAACTCCCAGCAATGACCTTCCTCTGACTTTGCCGAGATAATTGAGTAACCAGGTATCCATTATGGACTGGTAGAAAGTTAAAAACTAAAGACAGTGAAAAAAATAAAGTAAAACCTAAGTGGCCCATCTCTGGGTGTGTGTTACCAGCTGCTGAACGTGATACAATTAAATTGCTGAAGAACCGGTTCTGGGTCAGGTTTACGTTCCCTCAGTAAGTGTGACAGAGGGTAAAACAGGAATTTGGCACTTCAGGGCCACTCTCATTTGAAGGTTTAATAAAGACTGGCACTTCTGAGGCTGTGTGCTGCTGGCTGCTGTCTGTTAGTGTTCTTTATGTTTTTGTTAATCAATCATTTTCAGAACTCTAATAGTGGAACACCAATGGCCAGCTAAGGGATTGTAAAAATGGGGTGAAACGCAAAAATTTTCAGTGCTTTTTTCTTTAACATTTTCCTCTGTTTCGGGAGTACCTGATTTCTCAGATGGGCAAATGGGCGTTGTGCACACACTGGTAAACATTGTCCTGCTCCACATGCTGATCCCAGCTCGGATAAACACTTGTGTCCAGTTACTGCCTTCACAACTTCCAGGTGAAGGCGACTCATCCCATGCTGTACACCTGGATATTTTTATCTGCTGAGCATGCTGAGATTTGTAATACTCTGCTCTTCCCAGATTTATGGATACAATTAAAAGAAGGTGGGAATATACCCCCAGCCGTGCTCTTCTGAGGGCTGTGCAGCTCCTGTGCTGATGAGTATAAACAGAAACAATTGGCTGGACTCTGCTGGGGTTTTGTACTTCAGGTTTGGTCTTTCTTTAATTGTTTTGTGGATTTTTCACTTGTCCTTCCTTTTTCAGTTTTTACCCTATGGCAAAGCCTGGTTTCACATGTTTTACTTGAACTGTGCAAAATGACTGGAAGTTGGGGGAAAAAAAGAGGAATAGAGAATTATGCTACTGGTTTTAGTGGAGGGATTGAGCAAACTGGGATTGAGCTGGGAAACTGGGACTGATGGCAGCTTTTAGTTTGGTCTAAACTCTGGGAAGGTAGCACAAAGCCTTTTTGCATATGTGCTGGTTAAAGAGTAAAATTACATTTTTGAGACTAACTTTATGCTTCCTGATGGATTTTCTGAAGGAAAAATAAAACCTTTCTCATGTGCCTTGTGTTGGGGGGTAGGATCTGCCCCAGCCTGTGTTCTGCTTCCTGTTTTGGGCAGTGCCACAGAGTGTCTGGGGGGTTTTTCCAGCTCATGGTGTCTCAAAACTTTCATTACTCATACAACCCCATTTTTTCCTGTTGAGATCCATCCAATAGGCCACAACACAAAAATCCTCTTTCCTCCAGCCATCTTGGCTGCTCAACTCCATGGCCCCGGCACAGGGACTTCAGCAGAAGCACTCACTGCTGAGCGTGTGAAGGAGCAAGGTCTGAGAGCTGCCTCCAGCTCTCCAAACTCCTCCAAAGGAGTCATCTTCTGATTTACAGGAGTCAGGAGCTGGGGAGACACTAATGCACCAATAATCATGATAAAACACTGGCTCTCCATCAGCAGGAGGATCAAGTGAAGTGGTATAAGATGCATTAGGCCAGTTTTCTGGCTAAATTTTTAACAGGAAGGTTTTAAAAGTTATAAGATAGTTATAAGATAGTTATAAGATAAGAGGTAAAACAAGTAAAAGCAACTGCCTTACTGATTTCTGGGGAAGAAGAGGGTGTCTCAGCAGGACTGAAGTGAATTCAGAGCATTTAAGATCAGAAGCCACATCTTCTTTATCTTGTCTGACCATCTCTCCACAAGTTGCAGTTTGTCTAGATATTTGTAAGTTTTTCAGTATGAATACCAGAACAGCCTATTCTGATCACCTGGTCTGACCTGCAGTGTCAGGCAAACCATGGATTTATAGTTTCCTTGAAAAAGTGTAGCCTTTGGAAGGAAAAAACCCTCCGGTCTTTATTGAAAGTATTATTAATGATGATGATTCTACTTCACCTGATGAAGGACTGATTCACTGGCTAGATTTGTGTCAAATCCAGCATTGCCTGGTTCAGTTTCTGACATTCAGGTGACACTGACATTCAAGAAAGCATTTTCACTTCACAAGAGTAACTTTCCAACAGTATGGACAAGGATCTGAGGAACCTGAAAAGTGGCATATTGCAAAAGCATGCAAAAAAGCTGATTCATGTCATAATCAAAAATCAAAGTGATGAGCTAATTTTGAGCATTTTAGTAGAGTGAGTGAATGAAGCCAGATTAAATAAAAATATTAAAAACTAATATTCCAAGTAGTTATAGGCACACGTAAGCATGACAAAGTTCTTTTAGATGCAGACCATAACTGGAATACAGAGATAGCAACAAGCAAAAAAAACAATAGAGAGAAAAATGCACCTATAGAAAGATATGTGTGCTATAGAGAGAGATTTTCTAGTGTCTCCTCTATATGGGATCATATACAGTCAGAATAGCAATAAAGAAAAAAATGGTGTTTCCTGAAGCAAACAAGGTAAATAAACTCAGGAGGAAGAACATGGAACATTGTGAACAAAGCAAACAGTA
Organism: Corapipo altera; assembly: GCF_003945725.1. Taxonomy (NCBI): domain Eukaryota; kingdom Metazoa; phylum Chordata; class Aves; order Passeriformes; family Pipridae; genus Corapipo; species Corapipo altera. The sequence goes on from NW_020884895.1 coordinate 7,520,448, forward strand.
GCTCTGAGGATAAGATTTTTGCATATCCTTAACTAAAACAGAGGGGAAAAAGAAATAAAGTGGGAAGGTTAGAGCGGTGCTGGATCCAGAGACACGAGAGCAATGCAGAGTTGGTGTCATGCTGGGAAGAACAGGATATCCCAACACTATACAACCAAAGCAAGTGAGATTTATACCAGATAAAACCAAAATTATGCAATAACTGGCCCGCTTCCTACTCTCCTTGAAACCTACTTCAAAAATAAAACATTAGGAGGAACTTCAATTCGGAAACTGTTGCTTTTCATTTGAAGAAGTGAACATGTGAAACTAGAGATTTAAGACCAGGGAAAAATTTTTCAGAGAATAGATACATAAATAGAGCAGTATTATGTCCTTGATAATCAGGGGCTGGAGACAGGCTGGGAGAGCTGGAAGTGTTCAGCCTGGAGAAGGCTTCAGGGAGACCTTAGAGCCCATTCCAGTGCCTAAAGGGGCTCCAAGAAAGCTGGAGACGGACTTGGGACAAGGGCTTGGAGTGACAGGACAAGGGGGAAAATGGCTTCAAATTGACAGAGAGTGGGTTCAGATTGGATGTGAGGAAGAAATTGTTCCCTGTGAGGGTGGTGAGACCCTGGCACAGGTTGCCCAGAGAAGCTGTGGCTGCCCCATTCCTGGAAATGTCCAAGGCCAGGTTGGACAGTGCTTGGAGCAACCTGGTCTAGTGGAACCCAAACTATTCCATGATTCTATATCCAGAACAGATAAAGAACTTGTACTAAAACTGGAAAAATGCATTTGCTTTAGCTGCAGTGTGCCCACCCAGCCCTGCAGTGAGTAAAACTCTTGCTACAGAGGCCTCAACCAGCCTCATCTGTGGCTGATCCATCCTCAGCTGGGCTGAGTCACAAATGCCAGCAAAAGGCTAATTTGGGGAGATGGGTGGTAAGATGATGCTTGTTTGCTTGGGGGGTTGAAGAGGGCTGCAGGAAGCCTGGAGGCTTTAGGGGAAGGAACTCTGGGGACCAGTGAGCTTGGAGTCTGTATGAAAGTGAAAAGATACTGGGGAGGAAATCCTGGTCAAGACCTGGAAGTTGTTTCTGATGAAAAAATGGGCTGGCAGGTGGCAAAAGGGGAAGGAGGTGCCAGCTGGGTGGTGATGGTGCCACGAGCTGGGGTGGCACTGAGAATATCTGCCAGGGAGTGAGGTTGATGGAGTGAGCTTGGGCTGTGTGTGGGGTGAAAGCCACACATCATGCCCTATGCAGAGCTTGGGTGTTTAACTGTAGCTCCAGGAGGGGCTCCCCAGTGCTGAGCTGGGAGTTACTTTTGGTTTTGGAAGTGCCAAGCAGGGCTCAAGCAGCGAGGGTGCCAGCTCTGGGGACCAGGGCTCTGCAGAGGAGCTGTGGTGCAGCCTGTGTGATGCAGCAGGAGGGGTGCAGGAGTGCTGGCTGCCAGTGCTAAGACCTCTCTGCAACAGGCAGAGAAGAAATACAGAGCTGAAGAGGCATCACACAAGTTTGTGGCAGGGTGTGAGGCTGCACAGGGGTGTTGGCTGCTCTCTTGAGAATAGAAGTGTCACCGTGGAGACTGTCAGCAGGTGGCTTCTTTGCCTGGCAAGATCCTATTAAATATATGAAATTCTGAGATGTCAACTGATGAGAAGCACAGCCCTGTCCCCCAGAACCCTGCACTGGGGTGGTACCACACACAAGGGGTGCTGGTGGGCACCTGACCCCAGCAGGGCAGGAAACCTGTGCAAGAGGAGAGATGCCCAAAGCCCCCCTATTACAGGAAGCTAAAAATCTTTCAGGCTTGTGCTGAGATCGTTTATTTCCTCAAGGAAAATCCTGCATCCCAAAGTAATCTGCGAGGAGGTGTCTCAAGATTTTTGTGAAAGAGGTGCTGTTCCCCCACAACAGCACCAGGAAAAGCCCCTGATGAGCATTCCCCAGCACAGCAAGCAGGGTATGTCTGGTACAGGCTGAATCACAGGAACAGAGAGTTTTGACATTGCTAGAAGACAAAAAAAGTGGTGCATGCTGATGGCTGTCACAGGAAAGACTTGCTCCTTTCAACGCCTTGGTGCTGCAAAATACATTTTATACAAGACAAAGGTCTCTTCTGAGGAGTTTGAATGGCTGTTCTTAGCTATTGATGAGCCTGGAGTTGGCAAAATAGGCTCTTCTTTCTTTTCCGTAAGCATAATAAATATAAATGTACTATGATAAAGAGTCAGTGGAATATAATGAGTTCTTACACAAGTAAATGTGTTTAATTTTGTTCCCAGACAACAGTGACAAAGGGATCCTGCAGCGAACGCCTCGCAGGGATAGAGTTTGAGTAGGGAAAGGAAATGAGATCCTGTTTCTGAAAGGGGAGAGAGAGTGAGGCTTTGTGAATGAAGAACAAATCTGAAAGGTGCTGCTTCTTCCCTCTGCTTGTCCTCTGATATTCATACAGGGAATAACAGTGGAAGCTGCAGCTGGAAAGGGCACTAGGGGTCACCCATGTCTTATCTATGTCATCTGGATTTAATTCTGAAGTAAGAAAAATTACATGACAGAAACCAAAGCCAGGCTATTCTGATTTTTTTTTTTTTAATTGTGTGGGCCAGACAGCTTGCATTTCATTTCATCATTTTCTCCTCCTGCCTGCCTTCTGTCTGTCTCTCCCTTAAAACAAAGCCCCGGGAAGCCTGTGGGATGCAGGCAGGGAGGATGCAGAAGAAGCGAGGGACTTGCATCAAAATTCTCTCTGCATGGCTCCCATTAATTTAGAGCAAAGGTTAGGAAAATCACAAACACTAAGTCAGTTGGGCAGAATCACGGAAAGCCTTGGCATGTTTCTGCAAGTACCGCAGAGCAAACTGATTACAGCAATGAATAGCTCCCTTGTAGTCCACAGAGTAACTCCTGACACGTTTTGCTCTGCCTGACCAACAATCCTGTGTCTAAAGATCTTTCTTCCCCCTTTTCTCCCCCCAGCCAGAGAAGTATCCCTGACTTCTCATACAGCTGCATCTGATACCTGCATTTGAAGGCGGATTTGGTGTCCTGGTTGTGACGAGAATTGCAAATCCTCTTCTCTGAGGTGTGTGGGGTTTTTTTTAACCTTGTGTCTAGGAAGCAACCATTGCTGTCAGCTGAATCTACTGTCTGAGTGTTGGAATTGTGCATTTTAAGATGGGATGCAAGTTGTCTAGGAAGAAAAAATATTTCTTTATGGAGACAGACAATTTATCTACAGACAGACAGGCTTCCAGGCACAAAAGACCTGATGAAGAGGCTCTACCCCCACCAGCCTGCTTTTTTTTAGCTCTAGTAGTTGATGTTGCAAGACATGGATTCCCTTTCCTCTGCAGATAAATTATGGTAAATTTTGGTGGGGTTTTTTGCGTGATATTGTGGAAGTTGAAAGTTCACGAGAACTTGAAAACTGACCAGTCAGTTTATTGGAACAATCAGCTGCCAGGAGCTGTGAAACTACAGAGATAGAACTTCTGGGCTGGAAAGTCCTTTGCTCGCAAATCCCTGGAGACTGGGAGAGTCACAGAGAAGTCTCCCCATAACCATGCCCGCTTGTGTACTCCTTCCTAAGCACCGGTTATAATTCCCTTGGGATGACACTCTGGGATTGGATAGTGTTCAGCCTGACCTGCCACATGGAGACTCGTTCTTTGATCATCACAGCCATGATAAAGCTGCTTGGAGTGCGTTACTGTACAGGCTGTTTCCGGAGGAGTGTGAGGGCAAATCCAGACTCGCAGCCTGAGCTCTTCTCAGGGCTGGTCTCAGCACACCCAGGACACCTCTTGTCTGTGCTGCTGCCTCCTGCCAGCTCCAGGCCTGTTACCTCGGAGCTAGTTCAGTGTCAGCTCAGGTATCCGTGGGCTGCACTCATGCTCTCACCCAAAGATGGGGGAGTGCTCCGTCTCCCTATTTTAGGATTTTATGTAACATCCAGCTTATATAAGCTTTTGTCTGTTAACAAAATGGGTGGAGTGTGTCTCGTTTGGATTTCTCGCTAAAGAAGTGCTCGTTACTTAACTCTTACTCAAGCGCTCATTACATACTTTAGGAATAATTTACTTAGTTCCTTTCCCGTTGCTAATAATAACGCAGCAACTCAACAACCTGTTATGGACAAATGGTAAAACGTGTAATTCACCATTTAATGAACTGCACCATGGAACAAATGAGAAACAGTGCTGTTGAGGCAGATGAGGGGAAACTGAGGCATACCCCAGAGGTACTTGATGGGGAAATAAGGCATTCCCAAACGTAGACAATGGAAGAATGAAGCATACCCTGGAGGTAGATGAGGGAAAGCTGAGACACAACTGAGACTGTGACCCTGGGTTGTGTCTTGCTTTCTTCTTGCACCCTCCTGCTACAAGACAGTTTGGGGATGCTGGTAGAGGAGGCAGGATGGTTTGACCTTGCCCAGATAGCTTGGTTTGCAGGACATGCCTGGGTATCCAGTGTTGGTAGGACAACCCTCATCATCAGGGTTCCACCCAGCATCATTTCCCAGCTGGAGGGAAAGGGGGGGGCGGGCAGTAGCACTGAGCACCCTACAGCCAGTGTCCCCATCCCAAAGCTGCTTTGGACCCCAGGGAGGTCCCACTGGTCTCTAGCCCATTGGTTAACTAGCCAGATCTGGGCTGCAGTTTTCCATCAAGAAAAGGTGGGTTGTGTCCTGCTGTGTGAGAATACCAAGGCATTGAAAGCTCTTAGTTGCTCAGACCCTGTGGTAGAGAGGACCATGTAAATTGTTTTCAGATGGACTTATTGAGCTCCCTCAAACCTGGCATTCATGTTAATGCAGGGCTTTAAATAGAAAGACAGCGTGTGTCTTAGCTTAACACCATAAGGAGATGGTTTGCACTCTCTCCTTCCTCCAGATCCTGTGCTTCATGCACTGACGTGCTTGGCATTCCTTTAAATTTTGTGAATTGCTGCAACCCCTCCCACCTTTTTATTTTATCTTTTGCCTTTTTTCCCCTTAAGGCCTTGCCTTTCCCTGTCCCTATCCTTGTCCCTCCACCGCTGCACAGGGCAGCTGCCACACGGTGGCATCCAGGTATCTGCTGAACGATGCACCAATGAGGAAAAGGGTGGGAGAGCTTGGATTTGGGCATTTCCTGCCCAAAAGGAAGTTTGTGATGCAAGAAATACTGTATTATTTTAGCTCTGAGGTCCATTTCTGTCCCCTGAGGCTCTGAAGGGGTGACATAGATGGGAGATGCATTGCTGCAGGGAAAAATCGAGCTAGAAGTGGTATCTCATGTATTATTCCGCACCCATTAGATGTTATTTTTTTTAGCTTTTCATTTACCAATTTCATCCACACCCCCGAGAGAGAAGTTAAAAAAGCTCAACTAAACCCAAACAGCAGAGCTTTGTTTTTGTTTCCATGGGAATTCTGTGAGAGGGGAAGGGTGTGAAAGAAAACTGAAATATTCTGGCCAGATCTGATAAGGTCTGGATCCTGAGCAGCCCCTGGGTTATCATGTAGCAACTAAAGTCCAGGGGTCCCGCTTGTCTCCTGGCCATGCAGAGGGGGGGTTGCTGCTGTGCCATGGGGGTCATGACAGTGCTGTGGAGCTGTGCCAGAAAAAGCGATTTGGGTGGGAAAAGATCTGACTACAACTCCTAGGAGGCCTCATGGCCAAGTCAGGCGTCATGTTGAAGTGCCTTTCATCAAAACTTCCTCCCCTGACTCTTCCTTCAAAGTTAGGAGGACAATTGTGGTCCTTGAAGGCGGGAGGAATAAAAGAGGTACTTGACAATGTGGTTTCTGCAAAGCATCCCCCCTCATTTCCATCTGGAATGCAGGTCTCATGGGATAAAACAATAAAAATCACTCTTTTTTTGCACACGTATGGAGCTTAATGCCAGCTGGCCCATGTTAGGCTATCTCTGGGCTGCTCCATCCTTGGCAGTGTCACCCGTGGCTGCCCCAGCGTGGACCTGCGGGGTTTTCCTGGGATGCCTGGTGTATACATCCACGTGGTTCCATCGCCAGCTGTGGGTGTTGTGGTGGCATTGGCAGTCAGAGCTGAGCACTGCTTTGCCCCCTCCCTTGTGCCCCTCATGGGAGCATGTTCAACTCCCTTTCTCGTTGCACTGCTCTGAAATGGCTACAGCAAGACACATTTCCAGTCCCTGGTGAGGTGACACTGCTATCCAGGGTGTAACAGCCCTGTTGTCCTAAAGAGCTGCAGAGTCACTGTGCTATGGGGCAGACAACCCTTTGCTCTACAGTCAGGATGGCGTCAGCAGAGGTTGAGGACATGGTGCAGGAGCAGGAGGCACAGTGGTGTCCCATGCTGGAGTCAGGCTTTACACGGTGCCAAAGCCAGCCCTCATCTCACTGTGGGTGATGAAGCTGATTCCTCCCTCCTCTGGGGCTCTGCAGGCTCCTTCCCAAATGGGACCCAGCTGAGGGAAGAACTACTACCCAGTTATCCCTGTAGTTGCCCTCTGGAACCCATGGCTTTGCAGAGGCACCGACACGACCCACGCTTGGGGCCAGGGACCATCTGTGTGGCTAAAGCGGAAATACAAGGAAGAAAAAGGTCCTTTTAATGTCTGCACATATGAAAGACAGGCAGAAAAGTGCTCCACTCAAGCATTTGATGGTTTTTTTTTTTTGGTTTTGACATCTTTGATATTTCACCTGAGCAGGGATGTGTCAGTTGCTGTGAATGGTGTCACCAGTTCAGCAGCACCAGGCTGGGGAATAGCCTGTTGTTTGTAACACTGTGAATAACACAGGGCTAGGGTTTGTACTGGAGGAGCTGGGCTCATTTAACAAAGGAAAAGCAAATTGGTGAGAAAAACCTCTATGGGTAAACCCCTGGTTTTAGATGATACCTGTGTTCAACGTGTCAGCAATGCTGTGTCTTCGCTGAGGGCCTTCCTGTGCTCCAACCCTTGGACAAAACTGCCCTTTGCCCTAAGGGAAGGGGAGAATGCTTTTCTGGGTGTGAGAAAAAGTTTTGAGAGGCTTGGAGAACTTGATGTCTTCTTTGTGCTCCTACATGCTCTCTCCCATCTGCTGAGAGAGCGTTTCTCTAGTGTCCAGCAGCCACTGTCCCTCTGCTCCTCCCCTTTCTCCCTGTTTGTGATGCCAAGTGGTGACCAAGATTGAGGACAATGTCCTTCTTAAAAAAAAAAAAAAATCCCTTTTTCTTTTCCTGTATTATCTTTCAGTTGGTAGATTGGGTTTGGTGTGCAGCAGCACAGGCTCTTAGTACTCCAAAAGAAAAAATATGAAATAAGTAAAACTAAACAGTAATTAAAAAAAGATTCCTAATATTAGCCCCTTCTTTTTACAGATTGCAGTGACCTCGACCCCTGTGTGACTGTCACTCAGTGCACTCTTTGCACCAGCACTTCACATTAAATAAGAAAACTTCACACCCTCTGTGACAACCCTAAGTGTCCTCTGGGGGATGTGTGGAAGTTCCTGAAGATCGAAAAACAGGTGGGAACAGGGAACCAAAGAAACCCACAAGAGACAATTCTCTGCTTCTTCAGAGTACAAGATATTTTTGAAGGTATATGCCAATTATCCACTTTATGAATGCCTCAGGGACAGGGAACATTATGGGAAATGTAGAAAATCACTAATGGACATGGACACAGTGGTGCTTCTGCTGGAAGAGATGATAACTGTGGGTGGAGAACCTGATCTGTTGTGGTGCAGGGGAGAGGGGGATTGTGCTATGTAGAGGCCAAAATGCTCATCAACAGTGTCTGCTCTCTTCTGCTGCTGATCTAGCCCTGCTCACAGTGGCTGCCAACATGAACCTAGCAGCAGAGAGATTAAATACGCATTAAGTGAGCTAAGGTTTATGGATTTGGAAAGCTTTGCCAGAAATCAGCCAGTTGCATAGGTGATGAGCATTGAAATGAGCTCTGGATGGGAGGATAGGGGTTTGTCTGCAGAGTTGTTTTTCTCTGTGTCTGAGATGTCCCTGTGTGCATCAACACATGTGGAGAGGTGTTCAGAGATGTGAGATGGCAGAGGTCCCCTGCAACTTGCTGGCCTCCTGCCTGAGGAAGCTGTGGGGTGAGCAGAGGCGTGTCTGGAGAGGATGGCAGAGATGGGGCATCCTGGGCAGGTGAGTTCCCTGAAGGACACTGCTCCCTGTGCCATCTCTCCTCTGATTTCTATTCCATATGTTTAGCATGAAACCTCTCTGCAGTGTAGGGTAACGTGCCCTTCTTGAGCATGGCTCTGCCTGCTCTTTGGGGTGGAAATGGCAGATATAGGGTGACTTTCTGTATTTCCCATCACCCCTATTCTTTGCTGCAGAGTTCCACCCTGGTTTTCTCTGATGCTTTGTTCTCTCCTGACACTGAGTGTTACAAATGCCTGTGCTGTCTTTTTTCTTGCTCAATGCAGCTGGCACTGCTGAGCCACCTTGACTCAGAGCTCTCCATAAGTGCTGAGTGTGAGTGTTTGAGCCCAACAACGTGAGCCAAAGGAAGCTGTGTTGCAATGCTATTGGGAACCCACCTTAGATTTCCAAATTTGATTTTAAATGTGAAGCACATAATTCACACTGTTTTTATTAAGTTGTTGGTAAGACAAGTCATAGTAAACCCACTATATACAAGCTAAGCCAATGTGCTGCAAGTGTGCCCATAAACAAGTCAGGTACTGTTCTGGTGGAGAACATGGAGATGATTCAATATTGCACTGCAAGAGCAGGGGTTAGAGGCTGTCTCTGCATCAGTAGTAACCAAAGTTGGGTTATTTATCTCATGTAGATTTGAGGACCATTGTTCAATCCCTCATGATTTAAAGAAATAAAAATTAAAATCCTTTCAGGAAGAAAAATAACCTAACAACCATATTGATGTCTTGCTGTAGAGATGGAAGTGGGAACACTGAGGTTTTCTCCCCTGGAAGAAATCACCAAGATATCCCTGTGGTGGTGGGAGCTGCAGTGCTGCAGACAGGTTTTAGGCGTTTCACCAGCACACATGGCTGGGTTATAGCCGTAACATACCAGGGGTTTTGATTCTTCGCTTGTCAGTTCAATGTTTCTGTAAGCACAAAAATTTTCTCTCGCTGAGAAATCTGCTTCTTTGCATATTAGAAAGGATGTATGGGAAGTAACATGGAAAATGCAGCATATGCAGAGGAGGACAGATCGGATGCAAACAGTACGGGACTGTAATTATTGGGTTGTCTTACGCTAAAAATAGCATTGCATGTGCAATTAAAAATTGTTAATTTGCACAGACTTTTTAATTAATACGTTTGGTCTCCCTGGCCAAACGTATTTCCTCGGTGGCGACGGGGAACTGTCCTCTCCCTGCTGGAGTCACTGCGAGGACAGCACGAAGGGCAGAACTGCGCTCCCTGTGGAAGCGGCACCTGGAGCGTGCAGGAACCCCTGAGTCCCTGCGCGAAGTTGGAATAAAAAAACCGAGTTTCCCCTCTCTCTCTCGTTACGGTTTTCCCCCGGCCGAGCACGCCCAGGCCGGGAAGGGGCAGGGCTCCTTCCCCTGCGCTCCGCCGCGTCCCGGGCTCTCCCCGCGGGCGGGGCGCGGTGCCCAAGGGCGGGGCCGGGCGGCGGGGCGGGACCGGCGGGACCGAGCGGGCGGTGCCGGCTGCGGGGAGGCTCCTCCGGCTCCTCCGAGCGGCTTCTCCGGCCGCCGCTGCCCCGGGAGAGGGACGGGACCCGGCAGGCTCTGAGGGCACCATGGGGCACCCGCGGCCGCGGGGGCCGCAGGTCGGTGCGGGCGGTTCGCGGGGTGGGCACCCTGCCCCGGGGGGAGCGCGGCTGCTTCGGCTCGGGGCGCCTGTTTTCAAGTTAATTCCCTGCTCGGGCTCTGTGCTGCGGCCAGCTTTGCCGCTGGGAGGTGTTTGTCAGCCTGTCGGACGTAACTCTTTTTTGCTCGTTTTCCGTGCCGCGAGATGGGTGGGTTTGGGTGGGATGTGAGTCCTGCCCTGGGGTCAGCGCGGGGGTCTGGGTTGGGGAACTCAGCGAGGGCAGCTTCCCTTTTGGGGTGAACTTCAGAGAGGCTGGTGTGTCCCCAGTGCCGGTGAAGTCGTGTCCCTGCCACGTCCTTTCCACGCCCGCAGTTTTTGGACAGGGGAAAACCTTGAGAGTTTCCCGACACGCTGACACAACCCACTCTGCCGAGCTGCCGGCTGGGTTTCTCGCAGTGAAAGCCTGTTGCTGTTTATTTGGCATGATGCTCTCTGGAAATCTTCAAGCCCGAAGTGCCTCGTGTCCGACCTGGACTGTGGTTCAAGCTGGTGCAGCTCCTTTGGCTTTGGAAAGTGTTTCCCCCGCACACAGCGGGACAATGCACATTGTGTGCCCAGGTCTGCGTGATCCCCACATCCCTCCTTTAAGTAAATCTGCACGATGCCTCTCCAGCCAGCAGCGTTACGTGGCTGTTTGGGGACAGGCAGTGACAGTTGAACTGGGTTGATGAAGCTCTGCTGATTTGACACTGTAAGTAATGGATGTCATGGTCAGGCCGGTGCGTCCATGGCTGTTGGGACAAGAGCTCTCTGTTTTCCTGGGGCATTGTGTTTCAAGCTGCCTGTGTTTGCAGCTCGAGGGGTGGGAACTCTTGAGTGCCTTTAAATTAACTCAAGAATTTGTGTTTTCCCTCCTGTGCCTTCTCTGGCATTTGGTAGTGTGAGCTCATGCGAAAGGCTTGCAGGTAACCCAGGAACTTAATTTCCAACCACCTCTTCTCATGAGTGTTAGCTCTGTGGCTTGGGTCTCGTGTGCAAATTCTGTCCAGCTTTGCCAGAAGTTGGGAAGTTTCAAGTTTAATCCCTGGCCTACCTTTCCTTTACAGCTTGTCATCAGTCTGCACTGTATTTTCTGTGAATATGCAGAAAGCCCCTTCCTTCATGGTTGGTGTTACTGTGTGATGCTGAGCACTCCCCAGGGATGCTGGGATCCCTGATCCCTGCTCAGAGATGGGCACTGGGATGGGATGGTAGCCACCAGCCACACTTGTGCAACTGCCCTGCCCTGCACTTGCCTGCGGCTGAAACGGGCTTTTCCTTCCATCCTTCTGCTGCGAGATGCCACCAAATCTGTCAAATCTGTTTTTTTACAGTGGGAAAGTGTGTCTGGGAAAGTGTGTCAGGTCTCCCCCAGGGCTGAGAGTGCAGCACACAGGTGACCTCCCACAGTGTCTCAATTGCCCATCTTGGAGCAGGGTTTAGCTGGCTGGGTGGGGGCTAAGCCCATGTCCTCAGTCCCAGTCTTGGTCAGAGCTCCCTCAGGGTGAGGGTTGAGGTCTGGGGGAAAAACCCAAACCTCTGCAAAGACCTGTTAAAATTTACAGAGATTCCTGTAGACTGTGCTTCAGCTGATTAAATGAAAGTTTATGAGAGGTATATCTATTTAATTTGTTTTTGTCAAGATTTAGCTTTCCTAAGTAGATAAGATTGAAGGTTCTCACTTAAATACTCATTTGCACATTTAGTTTTGTCCCAATATATAACATTATCCTTTTCAGGATTATTAAAAATTAGTGTTGAAGCTCTAGTCTTACTGGAAAAGACTTTAATAAAGTGACTTCTCCTGCAGGCCATGATGCTCTTTTTATTTTGAGAGGCTTGAACTCCTGACACAAAAAAATGCTCTTGCTGGCAGGTGTCTCCTGAGCTCTCACAGCTTGGGAAGAGTTTGCTGGTATCAGAATTGCTGCTGCTTTAAACTGCTGAAGATGCTGTTTTACATGTGTATAAATGAAATTATAAGGGCTAGGTAGGTGATCTTTGCTGGTGAAATCATTCTTTCATAAAGCGGGCTGAAAGCTCGTGCCTCACCTAGAAATTTTATTACTCTTAGAAGTAACAAAGTGTAAAGGCTCATGTCATTGTTATTCCTGTAATTTGTGAAGTGCTCTTTAGACTTCAGGTGTGTCTGCAGTGAAGGAAAGATCCCATGTTTTGCAGGAGTGAGTCTGATCTTCAGCAGTGATTTGAGAAATCTCTTACAAGATAAACCATGCATCCGAGCGCAAGTTCAGCCAGTTGAACTTGGGTTTTTACAGTTATTCCTTCTCTGGAAATAGATTTAAAGCAAGTTGTCAAACCTTCAGGGAAAGAAATGTCAGGGGAGTGTACTTAACTGGTGGTGTTACCGCAAGTGTTATTCCCTTGAAATGATATACTAAGGAAGATATCAGTTATTTATGTTCGTACAGGTTTCTAGTTTAATCTTGTATCTCTCTGCCCAATGAACACACCAGAGGAGAAACTCAGTCTCTGAAATTGCTGGAGTACTGCAGGAAGCCATTGCACTCCGTGAGGAGCAGGTCCTTTCTGATGCCTTTGCTGCAAACAGGTGGTTCCTTAATTTCACAGCTATTTTGCAGCAAGCGATTTTAAAAATAATAATAATAAAGCTTGAGTGAGAACGAGCACTGTCCAGTGGCCCTAAATTAGTCTATAACAGCTAAGGAAGGCAATTTGATTTTCTTCTTGGTGTTGAGTTGCTGGAGTGTCTTATGTAAATAAGGCACTTGGTCTTGTCGGATGAGGAAGGATGAGGGTGAGAGCGAACCCTTCCTGCCTTTTCCTCCCATTGTCTGGCTGACAATTAATTGATGATGTGTTTTTAGCTTGCTCTCACATGCCTTGTACCCTGGAAACTCCCTAGCAGGGAGGCTGATGCAGTTACATATATATTACCCATTTAATTTGTTTGTTTGTTTATATATATAAATAAGTTTTAAACAGTTATTTAGCCAGGTGCCCTCCTGTGCCACTGGGTTTCGTGGACTCATGATCACCTGCTAGATTTACGTACTAGCTCTGCACGTGCAGACACCCTGGAAAATAGTGGGTGGTGGAGGGACTGGTGGAAAAAGAGCTCTGTTTGCCTGGTTTTCTTTATAAAATATTTGCCATGTTGCTCCCTCACCTGTTTGGCCCAGGGTGTTCAGGGTGGCATGAGTCTGTCATGGAGCTTGTGCAGGGGACACGTACCATTACCCTGGCTCCTGTGCCGGGGTAAAATGTGTATTTGCAGATCATGAAATTTATGTTATATATATTTTTGTCCTTGGAATTCAGAGTTTTCTCTGTTTCCACGCAATACTAGTGGGAGGCATCACTGGGGTCGGCATCGCGTGCCATCGCCACTGCCCTGAGCGCTTCGCACATCCCTCGCTCCTCGTGCCCACACGCTGCGATGGCATTTAGTGCTTTCTGGATCCTTGAAGCATATAAACACCGAAACCTGGGGGTTTACATAACAAAGTGGGAGCGGGAATCATATCTGTCAGACAGCGCCCGGCCCCCGGCACCCATCTGCTGGTGTGGGGAGAGGGGGAGAAGCCGTCTGGTGGCTGCTGCTCCCACGCTGGAGAGCTGGGGCCCCAAAAGGAGCTGGGATGGTGCCAGGCATCCCCCCAGCAGAGAGGAAGCCACTCACCCCAGCAGGGAGACGAGTTTTGCCTCAGAGAATAAGAACTTATAATTTAAAAAGTTGCGGCTTGTGCGGGTCTAAATAGGCACAGGTCAGGGAAGTCTCGCTGAAAAGGGATCAGGGAGGGCAATGGAGCAACTGCCAGAGGACCTGCCACCGCTCTGGCAGTGGGTGTGGTAGAGTGTCAACTTGGCAGGCAGGGTGACAGCACAGCGTGTGCTGAGGGGTCATTGCCAAAATGGGATGCAGGTTTCTAATATTGGGGTAATCACCTTGAGATAATCTTATCAGGCTACTGTGCTCGATTGGATGCCAAGAAAATATGTGTGAGAGTGGGGCTGGCTGGGAATGAACCCGGCAGTGTTGCCTTGGCACGTGTCTGCCCACCTGTGCCGAGTCCACACCAAAGCCGGTGCTGGCCACGTGTGGTGTTCGTACCTTTGTACTCCTTGGTTGGTTGTGTTTCTGCGACTGTTTTCCTTAATTAAACTTTCCCCTTTGCTCCCTGGCGACGGGGTGCATGTTGAGCTCCAGCAAATAAAATGGTGCTACACCTCCAGTAGGATTTAACAGCAAAGTAGCCAGTTTGCATTAGTTACCTCAGTGTAATGACATTGCCCCTTCCTCCTCTATCCCCTTTTTTCTGGCAGAGGAGGCATATATAAAATAAGAAATGATCTTCTGCCTTAAGGAACTGACTCTCTAGGAAGAAAGGCTGTAATAAGAGGCAGTGTGAATAGCGATGGGGTGGATATTTTGCAGAAGAGAAAGAGCAGCCCTGCATTGCCCACCCATGGAAAGCCTCTGAGAAGGGACTTGCAGGGCTGAGGATGAAAAACCTCGTTGCTATTGCAGATATACTCAACAGAAGGAGATTTTCACTCTGGGTGTGGAGTCCTGTGCATGCTATACTGACAGCAGCAAATATAGTCATGTAGTTGAGATTTATTTTCCTGGCTTACACCTCTGTTGGTGAAAGAAGAATTAAATTGTATTTCCTCGATTGCATTTTTCAGGTCAGACTGTGAGTGGGCCTTATTCCTGTCTCAGATTTTTATTTCTGCTGGTGCAGTGAGTTTTCCTATGTGCAGGGCTCTTTCTCTGGGTGAAATAAGATAAATCTGCCAATAAACACCTGACGCTTCCCTGGCTCTCCCAGGGCCAGCAGCAGGATCCCAGTAGCTCTGGGGGCTGTTTACAGCTCCGTCCCCAGGGCCAGAGAAGGTGGTCTGAGCACAGAGGGACCGCTCTTCTCCGGGACGAGCGTTCCAGTGTGCAGAGACAAAGGGCAGTGCCAGGCAGACAATGTCCCACAGAGCAGTGCTCTGACAGCCTCTGTCCCAGCTTGTGCAAGTGGTTGATTCACAGCCACTTGCAGTTTCTGGTTGTCTTGCTGTGCAAGATCTTGCTTCTCGACTCTTCTCCCATCAGGGTCCTGCCAGTGGTGTGTCCCAGGGCTCTTCCGTGCCACCGGCACTGACTCACCTCTGAGCCACTTCCTAGAAACTTCTCCCATTTTACCAGCTGGACTTCTGGGAAGATTTTTTTCAATCAGAAATAGTAATTTCTTCTTCCTCCCCCATCTGTGTTTGCCCCACCCAGAACACACCCTCTCGTGAACACAGCTGCATTGCTCTCAGGTCAGATGCGCTTCACAGCACAGGCTTCTCTCACCATCAGCTGGGCTGAGTCCTCCTTTCAGCCTCCAGGAATCTCCAGGGGAAAAACAAACCTGCAAGAGTAATTAGTTGCATATTTCCAACATTTTCAGTAACCTGGGGTCTTGTGGCCATGGCAGAACCTTGTAACCCACTACCTGACTAAAGACAACCTCTCTGTTGTTTTTTTTTTTATTATTATTTAAAAAAATAAGTGTTCTCACTCCCAACCAACTTTGAATGTTGCACACAAGAGGTGAAACAGTTGTAGGTTTTGTGATTGCATTTTCCCTTTCATTTCAAGTAAGATACCATTACATGATACAGTTGACTTCACATGAAGAACACAAATCTGCCTTGCTTGGGGTTCTCTTGGGTGCAGTGAGAAGCACTCGTGGGTGCTGAGGTCTCCCAGGAAGCTCAGCTGTCCTCTCTCTGTCACAGCTCAAGGGCTGCTGAAACAATTTGGAGAGCAAGGCAGTGCATCATAGTCTTTTCAGAAAGAAGTGCTTTAGTTTCTCCTTTCCTCTTTGCTATTTATGTAGTCCCCATGAGATGTTCTGAAGTATATTTTTCCATGAGTGAAGTTTCCTGCAAATTGACTTTTTTTTCTCTGAGTGTCCCACCCATCACTAAATCTTACCAAAAAAGAATAGTAGATGACTCACAGTGGCTTTGAAATCTCTGTGATTAGACCTGATCCTGCTGAGTTTTGGCAGCAATTATGGCAACTGAGCCATTTTGTTTACTGGGAGAAAGAACTGGCGAGGTGGGAACTGCTCTCTGAGCCTGTTTGTTTGTTTGTTTTTCCCCCTCTATTGCATTTTCTTTCTGCCAAACAGCTTTTTTTGTACATGTGACAAACACTCTGCGGACACCTTTCTGAGCAGCACTGCTCCAGAAGGTCATGGCAGTTGAGGGAAAAATTGTCTTTAATTTTTGGCTTGTTGTATGCTGAGGTCTGGAGGGTTCAGCTTGTAAGTCTTAATCTTGATGCTCTGATTTCTGCTAGGAATGTGTGGGAAAAGTACTGTAGGGGAGTTTTCACAAAAGGAGAAAGAGCTGCAGGGTGTCTCTGCCTTGTCCAGGCACCCGCATTGCTTGTAAAGGGCTGGAGCTCTGGGTGAGGGTAAGGGAGGGGGATGAGGAGGCAGATGAGGTTTGATTTGAGCTCAGAGATGAGCATCACCTTTCCCTGCCTACCCTCAGTGGCCTTCTGTGCCGGCTTGGATGAGGCATTGTTTTTCCCCTCTGGGAAAAGGGTTAAATTTTTTTTTTCTGAGGCATCTATTTTGTTCTAAACAAGCTGTCGGTATTGCCAATGTGTGTAAATGAGCTATTTTGCATAAATTTGCAGGTATTGAGTTGTATTTAGGAAAGAAACAGAAGGAATCTGGTCTGTTTCTGCAAGTTTTTTCCTTATAATGAGCAATTTTTCGTTGAATTTGTCTGAATTTGAGCTCAGTTTGACAGGTACTGGTCTGAAACCTCAACCATCATTGCAGAGTTATATGAGAAGTCATAACCCAACTTATGTAATAATTTGCTAATACTTAATTTTGATAATGGATCAAACACTTCAAGGTATAGAGAAATTAGCTTTTCAGTAACTCCAGTACTCTGTGGCCTGAGTTCTGTTGTGATTCTGTGGAGAGTCATACAGGGAGCCCATGGAGGGTCTCCTTGGGAGAGGTTGGTTTGGCCTCTGAAGTCTCAGGGACAACATTGCCTTTACCCTCTGAGCTCTGCTCACAGCTTCTCTTGCAATTACCTCTGAGACTTCCCCAAGCCAACTGTTTTCTTCTTGTAAATTAGAAGTTCTCAAATATTTGTTTTAGCTGGCCAGGGAGAAAGAAAATGCAGTTCTTGGGAGGTCTTAATGTTATCCTAGATCCACAGATGAAGTTGTTCATGAGCTGGTAGGAGATTTCTGGGCGTGAAAGGGAGGCTGAGGGCTGATGTTTGCCCATGTTGGTGCTTGGGCTGGCTGTGGGTGAGGAAAAGCAGCTGCTGTTGGAAATGTGGATCAGGATCAGGCATGCACCTGCCTGTTACCTCTGGCACGTGTTGCTGCTGGCTCTTTGGGCATGATGCCTGATTGTGCAACAGGCATGTGGTGCTGGGTGTCCCAGCTCGATGGTGGGAGCTGCAGCCCCCGAGTGCTGCAGCTTTGGGGGTAGACTGGAGAATGAGAGTCAAAGGAGGATGGAGAGATCAGATTCTTGTGGAGTTTATTAGCCAGAATGCATCAAATGCCTTTAAAAGCATTGCTAAAAAAAAATAAAAATCCATAGGGAGCTTCAGTTTGGAAAGGTGCTGAATCCAGGTTTGCAGGTGAGAGTACTGAGTGTATTTTGGGGTGATGAGAGTGGCTGCATTGTGTTGTGTGACTTTGCACCAGTGGTTCCAGCTTGTCCCTGGGTAGGGGCAGTGTGTGACAGTGCTCTCAGGGTGGTGCAGGGTCCCATTTGAGATGGGGAGGCAGTGGGGTGCTGGCTGAGGAGCCGAGAGGAGCTGGGACATACCCTTGCTGGGACAGCCAGAGGTACACGGTGTCCCCGAGGTGCTGCAGCTCCTCTCACGCCTGTGAACACGAGTTCATCCAGTAGTTTGCGTTTACCAAAGTACACCCCTGGCATTCTGTGTGCACAGTGAGCAAACAGCTTGGCAGTGGTTAATGTTCATCGTGAGCAGGGTCGATTCCCACTGCCAGGAAGGGTCAGTGTGGGATGACACCACACAGACACCGGCGTGGACCCAGCACTGCAAATGTGCAGCAGCCGCCAGTGCTGCATGTGGGTCCCAGCCCTGCACCCTGTGCTTGGGGCTGCCTCTGAGGGGGACAAAAGCATCAGTAAGACCGTGGTGGTAGTCACCCTGCGTCCTTGAAGTCAGTGGTGCCCTGGGAGATGAGCCTGTGCCTTGGACCCTGCAGGCACAGGAGGGAGTTGGACTTGGCTGCTGCTCGCACGGGAACACTCAAGTCCTGCACTGTGGTGGGGGCTACACCAGCAGTGTACTACTTAGTAGTACTAACTAAAGGGTTGCCTTCCTGCTCCATCATGGCCTTGTGTTCATGCCAACTTTTTTTTTTTCCCCCAGTGGAAATTATTTGAAGAGTTCTGTTTAGACCAAAAAAAACCCCCAAAAGTCATGACAACAGAAATGGCATTTTATTGAAGCAATTAACTATTAGTAAAAATACATGGTCTCAATCTGCTACTCCTTGTTGCTGTGATACCCACAGAAATTTTTTACTTCTTTGAGCAAGTGACAGAAAGGGTCAACAAAAAGCACCTCCATGTGCTTTCACATGGAAAAAGCAGGAGGAGAGAGAAAAGTCAAGTTCCCACTTAATGAGATCTGTTCAGTAAGCAGCAGGTTGCAGCAGGGGCAGGGATGGTGACATCCTGACACATACCTGCACTCTGTCATCATCTAGAGCTGATGCCAGGAGTGAGTGCCCGTGCAGGGCTGGGGAGCAATGGCTGAGATCCTGTTCCAGTCGCTGAGTCCCTTCCGAGCACAGGCTGCAGTGCTTTCCCTGGGATTAGCTTGGCTGGAAGGAGTTATGTGAAGCTCTGTGTTTGCATTTATCAGCTGCCACGTAACCCTGCTGTGGGATGGAGGTGTTGGGCTGCCTTCCAGCGTGCCCTCTTGTCTCTGAGCCACCAGAATTCCTTGCGGAAATGTGGCTTGGCAGGTGCCGGTTGCTGGAGAAGACTTGGCACTGGGAGATACCAGAATAGCTTTGAGTGATGTACAGGACATCAGCCCTGTAGGCATCTATATGTTTAGGTCATGAAAATATGTCCTGTATTTATATGACGTGTCCAGCTGTATATAAGAGCGGCAGCAATGTGCACCATCCCAGGAGCGCTGCGGTGCTCCTTGTCATCCCTGATGATTGTGAAGATAGATGGCCACTCCAACAGTCCTGTGCATTACACTATCACTCTGGCAAGCTACTCCCTTTTAGGATTTTATATAAAGCTTTTGTAGTCTCTGCCTCTTGCCAAGCTCTGCATGTCTGTCAGCACCCCGAAGTGCTGCATCCTTTGGCCTTGCTGCTGTTTGTGCTCTTTGCAGCAGATACTTTTCCCAGCCCCTCTTTTGCCTCAGCCCAGGACTCCCTTGGCCACTCCTATCACATCTCCATTGCATGGTTTGGGGATGCTGAGGTGGAGCTGATACCCAAGGTGCTGCCGCCTGATTCCCTTTGCCTGCCTGTAACTACAGTGCTAGTAGAGTAGGTAACCAGGTGCCAGAGGCTCTGGGCATCCCCTGTTCTGGCTTCAAGGGTGTTATGCACAGTACTCCTGAGTTTAGGGGTGCAGGGTGTGTGCCCTGACCACATCAGGCAGTGCAGGGCTCATGATGATCCCTGGAGGATGCACAGCCCGAGTTGCAAGCACTGTGCTTAAAACCTCTTGTCCCCGCCTGAGGAATCCAAAACGTGGTGACGAATTAGTATGTGAAGGGCCAGCATTAATTACCAATAAATAGCTAATGATCGGCTTCCTGGGGAGGCTGCACTTCCCGTGGCACCCCAGGGAGTGGGGACTGTACTCCTGGGGTGCTGCTGGGCAGGGGAAGCAGGAGCCTTGTGCTGGGGGAGCAGGAGCCAGAGCAACCAGTGCATCAGCATGAGATCAGCAGCCACTGCTCACCCAAGGATGTTTATGTTTTCCCTTTGCTGTTCGGTAAAGCAAATAAAATGAGTCCTTGGGAGGCCCCTGACGCTTGGGCTGGGCCTGGGTGTGGGGAAAAATGCAACACAGGGGGGTTTTCTGATGCAGCCATGGTTTGGTCACCACAGCGCTGACTGGTGCCTTTCCTCATCATTTCCCTTGACCTGCCTGGTTTTTCTGTTCCCTTTTCTCTAGCAAGAGCGCTGTGGGATGAATGCTGCAGAGACCTGTACAGAGGGATGAGGAGCTCTGCTCAGTATGAATAATGCAGCAGGGACTTCCAACGATTAACCTGTTATTTCCAGGAAATTCCAGTCTTGAAGCATGTCGACCCCGGTTGCAAACAGGCCATGTGGATTCCCATGACTTTGCTTTTCCTCTGGGCAGGCTGGTGCTTGGCAGTAAGCCTCACATGGCAGGGACTGTGGAAATCAATAATGCAGAACCAGGGAACTGTGCTGCAGGAAGCACTAATTGGTTTCTGCTTTTAGAGGTATTACTATTAAATGTAGCCACTTTGTGGGAATGATTGTTTTGGAAACAGTGTTTTGAAATATTTTGGATTTTTATCAGGATTGGGCTAAAGATAAGAAAATTAGGTCAGGATGATGTTTGAACATAGTGTTTATTGTTGATTTGGATTTGTATTTCAGTTCCTCAGCTCCAGGGCTGGAGCAATGCTTTGGTTCTTTTTCAAGGGTTGTTTTGTGTGTTTTAAAAAACAAACCCTAATCCTCTTGCACTGTCCCTACAGTGTGAGCATCCAGAAGGGCAGATTTTCAGGAGGCATCTGTGTGTGCTGTGCTGGCTGCTTCCTCCTCTGGCTGAATAGTTTCCATGTACTGAACTGAAGAACAAGGTTAAGGCATTGCTGAGCATTTTTCAACCCCTCTGTCTTTAATTTCATACTTAGGAAATGTAACATAGGATCCCTGAGATTTTGATTAAGTAGTGGGGGAAAAATAAAATCAGTGCATGTTTCTCTTGCTTTGTCGTGGATACTGGGTTTCTTGGTCTGAAAAAGCAGGACCCCCTTTGGAGGTGCTGACTGGGACCTGAGCCTGGGACATCTCTGGGTTTGGGTAGGGCTGACTCCTGCCCAGGGCTGTAGAAGGAAGATGTGCCAGGGTATTAATCTGAGGTGCTGACAACCCCAGTTTCTCCTGGTGGATGCAAATAACACCCCACCTTGTCAACTGAGGGTATTTCTTCATGTAGGAGTGGTCCAAAGCTAATTTTAGGTTTCAAAGGGGATAAATTAGGAAATATTTACATGGAAAATGTTCATCACCACTAGACAGAGCAAATAGCTGTTGAGGGGCATCATGCATGGGATTTCCTTGGCATCTCATCAGGGCTGCTGGTGCCTGTATGGCACCCAGGCTCCTGGCAGGAGCAGCAGGAGAGAGAGAATTCATGGCTCTATTCTTTGGGCTTTGTTTTGACTGTTGGGTTTTTTTCTTTTTTCTTTTTAGTAACGTCATCTCATTGCCCAGTTTTAGGCTGAGCCTGTCTCATTCTGTCTATGCAGCCCAGGAGGTTTGTGTGTGTCCCACCACCGGCACTGCTGCCTGCGGGACAAAACCAACTGTGGGAACAGAGGTCACTTGTCACAGCCCTTGCCAAAAGGTCACTGTACTGAGAGAGATGTCATGAGAACTGGAATGAGGGTAATTTTCAGGGATAATTTTCACCATAAGGATGGGAGTTGATGTTGAGCATCAAACCCTGTGAGGCATTAGCAGGAAATGTCTGTTTTTCCTGGATGTACTTTCTCTTCCCTCCTCCCCTGTTTTTCAGATGAAGGCTTTCTGGGTTTCATAGCTCTTCGTGGTGCTCATCAGCATCAGAGCCTCATTAAGGAACAGGGCTTATCTGAGCTTGTTGCAGATCTGCCACGATACAGAATAAACTTAGGCTGACCAAATTTTAGGTAATCGGTGCTATTACCAGCTGCATACATTTTCACATCAGGACGTGAATAACTTCAAAACACAGAACTGTTCATGAATATTTACTAAAATGTGTATTTTCTGCCTTCCAGTTTCCATGCCTTTAAAGCTGTGCTTTTGTTGTCCTGTGCAACAAGTAGAAAAGCATTTTATTTAGCTGAGACTGTCATATGATCCCTGAAGTAATAACTTGGGGTTAAAGCATAACCAAAATGGCAAATAGCAGAAGTAGATACCAAGCTTGCAAAGTTGCAGGATTGAGCTACAGGTTTACAATGTATTCACAAGGGCTCAGGGATTAATGTAGTTAATTTTTACTTTAATAGTCACTGTCCCTGTAGTTGAAATCTTGGCTGATTCTTGGTGCAGTCACTAATTCCAGTGTATATATTTTAGTAGTTCAAGAGGCTTGGGGCTCCAGTGCTGTGGGGACAGCCTGGCGAAGGGAGGCAGAGAGCTTAAGTGGTGCTTGAAAGAAGAAATAATTAATCTGAGAACTAGGCTGAACAAAGGCGGTGTCAGCAGTGCTTGTGGGGTTTTTTTTGCCTCTTTCAGTTTCTTACCATCTCCCTTCTTCCTTGTCTGTTAGTTGTTTCTGAAGTTTTCCTTTACTACTGACTTTATGGGTTGATTTTTCCTTCTTGCTGCTTTTGCCCAGGAAGATTTCAAGCTGGATAAAGCTGGAGCAGCACCTTTCCCTCTGTTCAGATGAAGGGTGCTGTGCCAGCTCCTGGCTGCCCAGGCCAGCAGGTTTGGATTTGTGGTATCTGAGGGTCTCAAAAAGGAGATGGTACAACTGTTCCCTCTCCCCTGCCCCTGCCTCCTCCAGCCCTGGGAGTCTGCAAACCCCTCCCGTGCCTTTGCCAGTAGACAGAGCTTTCTCCCTAGTCTCTGCTTTAAGCCAGAAATTAATCAGAAAGAGAGCAGATTTAAATTAGATATTAGGAAGAAATTCTTCCCTGTGAAAGTGATGAGGCCCTGGCACAGGTTGCCCAGAGAAGCTGTTCCCTGAAAGTGTTCAAGGCCAGGTTGGACAGGGCTTGGAACATCCTGGTCTAGTGGAAGGTGTCCCTGCCCATGGAACTGGATGGTCTTTAAGGTCCTTTCCAACCCGAATCCAATGATTCTGTGATTCTAATTCAGAGCACTTCTCCCTCGTCCATCCTTGCTCACAGCAGCCTTCTGTAGGCTTGCAGACTGTGTCACGTTTCTCTTCCTGCTCTCAGTACTGACACTGTTCTCACAGGTCAAATGCTTTAGATCTGACTCTTCTGTCTTCTGCACCGTATCTTCCTTTTTGGCACGCAGGGAGTATCCCTGTTTGTGCATCTTGGCACAGGTTTTGCCTTTGTTCGGATTGCCGGTTCTTGATTCAGTCAAACCCTGGTCTTTCTCTTTGGTTTTGGTTGTTTGGGGTTTATTTTTCCTTAAACAAACGCTGCTTATTTTCTATCCTGAATGGCAACAGACAAATACTAAAATGCAGCACTTGTTTCTCATGAATTTATCTTATTATTTCCACTCTCCTGCTGCTTGAGTTTTCTCTGACCTGCACGTAATTGCAGCCTCCAAAGCTGACAGTATTAGCAGGTTTGTAATTACGTTCTCTGGTCCATCACTAGTGTGAGCAGTGAGTGGCACTGGAAAGACAGGGCCTTCTTGATGTAGCCCATCTGGTTTGTGGTTAAATCCTGGATATCCGTGTATGGTGCCTATTTGCACCCAGCCTGTTGCAGATTAACCCGGGAGCATTTCTCAGCTTGCCTGTGGGAATGCAGGCAGTGTCCACATGGAAACTCTGGCCAAGAGGTTAAATTGCTCTTACAGAGCAGAGCCGTATAAAGCAATTTGCAGAAGCTTTCAGAGGGATGTGTTATGTCCTGTCTTTCCAGCTGACCTCAGTGCTGTCCTCCCTGCCCAGGGCTGGGTTTGTCCTGTGCCCTCTGGCTCTGCAGCAGCTGATTGTGATGGGGAACTTGGCCTCTGCCCAACTTCATGGGGCTGCTGGACATGTCACGCTTTCCCTCTCAACCCCAAAATCTTGCTCTAATCTGTAGGGGGGAAATCTTGCTGCTGGGACTGACTCAGGTCCATCTGAGTTTGGACCCTGCATTATCCCAGGACTTGCCTGTGCCAGCTGTGAAAACAGCTTCAACTTCAAAAATTCTGAGCTATGCAGCCCTGCTGTGATCCCTGGCAAATAATCACTGCATACACTGGTTAATTGTTTATCCATTAACTGGCTGCGTCAATTAATGTGACGAGGAGCCCAGCTGTACCTGGCACAGCAGGGAGGGGAGGAGGAGGAGGAGGAGGGAGGATGTGCATCCTCTCCCTGTTGGCTCTTCTCTGTGTGCTCTTCCTCCAGCCCTCCTGATGTGGTATTTGTCTGCTTCTTTCCTTCAAGTGTAATTGCTGGCATGGCATGTACAGAGTGTGTTTGGGCTTGTGTTCTCTTGAACTGTGGAAAACTTCTTTTGGAAAGGGCATTAAGTTTCCATGAAGCAAAAGCTTCTTCAGACTAAGAAAAAAACAAACTGGGTTTTGTTTCTAAACATGAATACAGACAGAAGAAATACAAAGCAAGATGCTGCTTTATTTCCATCTAGAAATGGTCAAAAAAACCTCTTTGCCTGAAATGCTGAGTGGGAAATAGGATTTTATTGTATCTGTCAGTGCAGAGTGGGGCTCTGGGCTCCCCTCTGCCACCCCCAGGGTTATTTGGGAGATATAACCTCTGTGGCCTCCCTTGGGAATGATATTTGTGTATGCCTGCTTTCCAGGGAGAAAATCAAGCATCCAAAGCCAGTCTATATCAGGTGGAATGACTTCACTGCTAGAGGAAAATGAAAATGTACCTTATGCTCTCTGAATAATTCAATTCCCCTGCAGCGTGTTGTTAGAATAGGAAAAGTGTAAAGCTTCCGACAGGGAGAACTGGCTTTCCATGGAGTGGCAGTGAGGGAGGTGTGGGGCAGTGTGAGTGCCAGGTTCCTGCTGTGGGGAAGCTGTGTGGGCTGGGTAGGGAAGTGGGTAACAGCAGTTGGGGTGAGAACAGTTTAATAATTGAAACAAAATAAAATATTATGCTACTACTATTAGTAATGATAATAATTGTAATGAAAGAGAGACAGAAAGGAATAACACCCGAGGGAAACAAGTGATGCACAATCCAATAATTGCTCACCACCTGCTGCCCAGCCTGTTCCCCAATAGCAATCAGCCCTTTCCAGCCAACACAGTTTATATACTGGGCATGATGTTCTGTGGAGTGGAATATCCCTTTGGACAGTTCAGGTCAGCTGTCCTGGCCTTTCTGACCCCCAGCTTCTTGTGCACCTCACCACTGGCAGAGCATGGGAAACTGGGAAGTCATGGTTTAGGGGAAGGACTCAGCAACAACATCAGTATGTTATCAACCTTTTTCTCACCCTAAACCCAAAACACAGCACTGTACCAGCTAATGAGAAGAAAACTAACTCTGTCCTAGCCAAACCCAGGACATTGTCCCATGGTTCAGTGTATCAGGGGGGAAGGAGCTACCCAGGAGTGTACGTGTGTGGGTTTATGTTTGAATTATTCAGGTGCACCTCTTGAAGTGACCTGGAGGCCCAACAATCCCCCCATCTGGTCCTAAAGCCTCTGTGCTGTGGTGGCATTCCCTGCCACTGGTGGAAGGTGACAGAGCCACCAAGGCCCTCAGAGCCCTCGCTCCCAAGATGGAGCTGTTGGTTCTGCATTTGCTTTGGAATAAGAGAAGAGACTGACCCATTTTTTCTTGATTCAAGTCTGCGTGCAAATGGATTTTTTTTTTTTCTGAAGGCAGCTGCTTTTAACGTGTTTTTGGGCTTACGTGATATCAGCCTTCTGTAGTAATAAAATAATGTACTTGTTTCAAGAGGAAACAATAATAAAGAATGTCCTTTCAAAAGCAGCTAAACACATGATTTATTAAAATGTTAAATTATTTCCAAGTTACAGCATACCCAGCTCTTGCTATGGAGCTCACTCAACAATAATGGCACAGTATTCTTTGCAGAATTTGACATCAGAAATGTCACACTTCTTTTAAAAATCATTCTTTAACACAGTGTAAGAGCTTCCACCAGTATAAATGGGCATCCTTGTATTGACTGCTTTAAAATGTTGCCAGTTTGTCCCGTACGTATTTTTTTAGTGAAGCTGTGGAGCTGTGACATTTATTGCAGAGCAGGGCAAAGACTGAAGGGACTTATTTATCATGGGGATGCCCAAGAGCTGGAGCTTGGCTGCGTGCAAGAACCAGCAACCAGTTCCTCAGCCCCACAGTGAGTTGCAGAGCCTGGAAAAGGAGGAGGAAGAGGAGGGTTTGCAAATACACACAGGTGCCAAAGGCTTGTGCCAGTCCAAGTGGACATGCATCACATATTGATTTATTTTTGTTTCTTTATTTTTTTTCTTCTTCCTTCCCCATTTTTGTCCTGACTCAGGCTCCTGGCATGGCTGGGTGGGAGTAAAGGTGGGAAGTGCTGTAGTCATCAGTGCTTAAACACCTCCAAGTGCCACTGCCTGAGCACCCCAAGCAGGCAGCAGCCTTCCCCCTGCCCATGTCCCCATCACTAAGGGGCCATGGGCTGGTCCTGCAGCCACCTGTGCTGTTCAAGGGGTGACACAAGGACGAGCTGGAGTGTCCACCCTGTTGCTCCCAGGCCTTCTGTGGGCATCAGGATGCCTCCAACCCCAGTCTGCTCCCCGGAGAGGAACATTTACAGCTGTAACATCTGAGCCTGCTGAGAGGAGGGAGCCGTGGGAGAGCACAAGACATGCAGATGCCACAGGCAATTGTTTAAGGTGCAGAGAAATAGAGGAAATCTTAATAATGCCTGGAGTTTGTATCACTAGTTCAATCAAAGGAAGAACATGTAACAAAAACACCTACTGATTTTTGGAGTGAGCTGTTCCTCCGTGCAGCCTGACCTGGGAAACACAGAGCCCTGTGAATTAAGTCTGGGATTTGGCTGGGAATTGATATGGGTTGTGCTTTTTCTGGTGTATGGTCATTATTGCAGAGCTTGTTGAGATGATCAGGTGAGCTGATGCAGAAACTTCCTTGCTTTCCTTTTGTAATCAATCCATGAAGGTAATCCTAAGCAACAATCAACCCCCTGCAGGTGTTTTTAGCTGGAAAATGAAATATTATTTTTCTTGCTTTTAAAAATACAACTAGAGCTTGTGAGTCCTGTGGTCACTGGCATGGGGGGAAATTTTCTCTTGCAGCCTGAAGCTGCCTGTATTTTTTCACTGCTCTGGGCAGTGGTTTCCTGTGGCTGCAGGGCTGGCTGTTTGCATCAGGTGCGTAGGATGAGGATAGTTGGGATGAATGTGGGTGAGGGGCTGAAGGGATTAGGGGGCCTTGTGCTGCCAGTGGTTTCCCTGAGCCCTGCTCTGTGTTGCAGAGGGGGTGATGACAGCCCTGCCCCTTTCTGTCCCCAGCGCCCCGCGGCTCCAGAGCGTGGGCCCCGGAGATGTCACTGAGAGCCCAAAGCCATGCAGCCACATCGACGCTGAAGAAGATCGCTGCAGACATGAGCAACATCATTGAGAGCCTGGACACCAGGGAGCTCCATGTGGAGGGGGAGGAGGTCGACTCAGAGGTGCTAAATGACCCGAAAGGCACCGGTGAGTTGACACCTGCACCTTCTCACCCTATGTCATGCCTGGATTTAATAATCTGTTGACAGATGGGGTACAGCCTCAGGGGTTTTCCCAAGCCCAGCCACTGACCCCTGTTTAGAACCAGGAGGCTCTTAAAACTTGAGCTTTTCAAGTCAAGCCCCTTCTGTGAAAGCTTGTCTTCGAGCTCTCTTAAATAAAACCTGGCATATTTTAGTGGAATTAATGCTGCTGTGTAAATGCTCCTGTGTTAAAGCATTGCAACTGTCTGCTGGCTTTCACACCCTTGTGGATCATTACAAGGCTGTTGAGCTAACAGGGTCTGTGGTCCTTGCAGTGTGCATTCCCTTCTCTGCCATCTATCACACCCATGGGTTCAAGGAGCCGGGCGCGCAGACGTACCTCACGGGATGTCCTGTCCGAGTGCGTGTGTTGGAAGTTGAACGCTTCACTTCCACTAAGAAGGTCAGAACCTCCAGAAATTTCGTTTCCTTTCGTTAGAACTGTGTTACAGTGCTGCTTGTGGGTTGATTTTGCGCGTGCTTGTTCACGGGCTGAGGAAGGAGGAATGCCTGTGCCTCAGGGAACACTTAAGAGAGAAGGTTACCTGTCTGTATAAAGTCTAATAAAGCAGAAATCATAAGACAGAATGATCCTTAAGTAAAATTGAATAAAGGCTCTTCAGATGAGCAGCTGCAGGAAAATTTCTTGTTTCAGAGCTTCATCCCTTGTAGTGATGTTCTCCTCTGCAGGTACCAAGCCCCAATGTTTACACCATCGAGCTGACCCATGGAGAGTTCACCTGGCAGGTGAAAAGGAAGTTCAAGCACTTCCAGGAGTTTCACAGGGAGCTGCTGAGATACAAAGCCTTCGTGCGCATCCCTATCCCTACCAGGAGGTGAGTGTGGATCCCTGAGGGCATGGTGGGCTTTTGGAGGATGGGATCTTTTAGTAAATCTGTTTGATTTTGCTGGTCCCATTTGCTTTGCTGAGAGGGCAGAAGAATTCAGTCTTTATAAATACTTAAAGCTGTAATGAAAATATTTAATCTATGTGTTTAGTAGCTATAATCTGAGTAATGCAAACATGTCTCTGCTGACACAGAAAACGTTGTCTCCGGGATCACCAACTTTTGAGCTGAATTTGCCTTGAACTTGGGGATTGGTTGTGCTAAAGCTAGTGGCAATTGCTGGTGTGCTGTGGCTTTCTGACAGGGTGGGCTGGATATTGAAAGTATGGGGGTCCCTGGCATGGGTGGTCAGCCCTGCCCAGGTTGGCCTTGGTGCTCAGGGTGGCTAGAAACATAAAGAGAAAATAAGTAGGAAGAGAAGTGCTCTAGGTCAGCAAGAACCTCCTGATGTGGAGAAACATTGGAATATGGTAATAAAGGTGAAATTATGAGTGGTTAAGTGCTGGAGGAACTTAATGCCCTAAAAATAGGGTGTAGGCTCTCTACTTGAGGGCAAAAAGAAAAGTGGCCTTCAAAAAATGAAATTGATATTTCTGTGCTGTGTTTTTGTGAGCCAGTTGGAGCACACTGGCTTCTTAAATGAATCCACTCTGGCTTTTTTTTTGTTTGTTTTTTGCCGTCCTGCCCACCCATCTCAATTTTTAAGAGTTTGGGTAGGAAAAATAAAAGCACTGTGGATGGGGGGGTTACATATCGAGGCACACACACACTCACACACTCGCAGCACTGAGACTTGATGCTGGGGTTTGTTTTTCCTTCCAGTCACACGGTGAGAAGACAATCCATCAAAAGGGGAGAACCGAGGCAGATGCCGAGTCTGCCGCACACCGCGGAGAGCACGGTGCGGGAGGAGCACTTCTCCAGCAGGAGGGTGAGTGCCCAGCTCAGCCTGGGGGCCAGGGGGGTGCTTTGGGAGGGCTTCTGAGGTGCAGAGGTGCCAGGCAGGTTGCTTGCAAAGCCACACACTATCAAACCCTTTGTTTATTACCGTTAAAGTATTTTGTTTGACAAACTTACGCTTTGACAAGCCCGGCTTTAATGCCATGTTCTCCCCTGTGCAGTGATGAGGATGCTTCTCTTGGGGTTTATATGGGCAAAGTTTTCCTCTGCAGTTGAGGAAAACCGGGATGCTGGGAGTGGTGGTTCCCCTCCTCCCACCTGCTCTGATTTAAAGATAGGAGAGGCAGTTTGCAGAGTCAAGTTGCGTGATGGAGGCAGCCCCGAGGCCATCAAAATCTGAGAGATTTCAGTCCTGTCCCCCTCTGAAAGAGGAGCTGACAGTCGGGCTCTCTGTGCTGTCATGGGTAATTTTAGCTGAGGCACACGTGTTCTGTGTAACTTCATCAGATGTTAACAGATGGGCCCTTCCGTGGAGAGGGTGGATGTCTTCCTACCTCCTCACTGCAGCTTTGCTGTTTGCAAGGGAAAAAAAAAAAGTCTGTAAAAACCCATGTTTGTTCAACTTGTGCTTATCGTTCTCTTTCTGCTGCTCCCTCCTTCCCTGGGCTTTCTGCCACTGGAGCTTCACATCCCAAAAGACTGTGTCTCGTGGCTGTGACGTGCAGATAACCCTCCCTGCTGTGCACGGCTCCACTTGTGTGCGGGAAGTTTCAGGGGAGAGATGCTGGTTTAAAAGAGGAAGAAAAATGTGTTCTAGATCCTTTTTTCTGAATTCACCTTGGTTTCCTTGTGGGAATCCCACCACTCTCGCCAGGGGGATGTACACCCTTGCTGCCCAGCTGGGGAGCTCAGTGCTGTGATGTCAGTGCTGAGAAGGATAA
Source organism: Corapipo altera (assembly GCF_003945725.1). NCBI lineage: Eukaryota > Metazoa > Chordata > Aves > Passeriformes > Pipridae > Corapipo > Corapipo altera. The sequence goes on from NW_020884895.1 coordinate 7,550,566, forward strand.
AGGTCCTGATGGCATTTGTTTCTTTTTGGTTTGTATTGTGTCCTGTAGGACTCTGTCCAGTTTCCTATGCTGTGACAGTCGGATTTCTTCTTTGCCCATTTACCGTGAGGATAGGAAGAGATTAATTCTCCCATAATGGTTTCTTCTCTTCTCCCCTCCTGGCTGGGGAGGACAGGCCCAATCACTGCCCTCTCCGTGCCTTTTGGGACAGGGCAGCATCATCATGATGCTCCTCACCCCATGAACCTGATGTTTTGGTTAAACAGGCTCTCTCAGTTGCCTCTCAGGCAGTGTTTTCTCACAAAGCTAATTCACATGGGTCAGAAACAGTGGAGACTGATTTTGCATTTACAATTGTTCTGAAATTTGGGCTCAGTCAAGAAAGTTGACCTCCAAAGTGACACTGCCAAGGAACAGGTTTGCTGGTGGAAAGAATAAACACATATATGTGAACAGTAAACAACCTGTGACCAAACTGTTTATGGTACTGAGCCGTAATATCCCGTGACAACATAATAATGTATTTATTTATCCACTCACACTGAAAAGTGTGTCTGATTTCTTGGTTGCTTCCTAATGCTGGACAGTTGGATTGCAGGAATTTTCAAGAAAACCCTCCACATCTTATCTAAAGTGTCAATATTTTAATTGTAGAAACAACTGGAGGACTACTTGTCAAATATCCTGAAAATGCCAATGTACAAGAACTACCATGGAACAGTAAGTAGAAATTAGTTTGCTTACCTCAAGAATATTCACTTTACAAATGCTGAATTCATTGGAAGAAGACATACAGCTTATGGATGAAACATTTTACAGCTGTTTTGTGACCATTTTGGCTTAGCTGATTTCTCCAACATGATGTCATATGATGAAAACCGGAGGAGAGTGAATGACTCAGTCTTGGATGTTGCTGGTATAACACAGGGATAATCTCCTCAAGGAAGTCCAGTCCAGGCAGTTCGTTGTACATGTATAATGATTTCTGTTTAATTCTGCAGTGTTTAAGATGATAAGTATAAGTTTAAGTACTTAAACAGTTGGAATCCAAACCACATTTGTAATTGCTCCTTCAGTTTGGGCTTTGTGTGTGGTCCTGGGTGCAGTTTTGTATCAGGTTTCTATTCTCTGCACTTTCACTGGACATCAGTGATGCTGAGTTTGTTTTTGTACTACCCCTTCACCTCCCCAGGTATTTTGGCAGTTCCAAAGGGAGATGGTAGTTAGCTTATTTCCCCAAGTCAACCCTCTTTTTGTAATGAGGAGAGATGTCAAATCCAGCTTCAGGGCTATTTTAAGTAAAAATATTTCTTTTGAAATCCATCCTCGAATGTTTCTTCAGTGCTCCTCACCTGTCAGTTGCAGCTGTAACATCTCCCAGGTATGGTAATTTATTTCCCCTTTTTTGGCTGCATAATGACTTTATTATTCCATCATTTGTATTATCAGCAAAACCTGATGCACGCTCTGAGTAGCTGCCGAGCTTAGTGACATTTTTGAGCCAAGGGTGATAACTGGGAGCACTTGGTTTTCAAACAAGCCAGAAATATAGACTGAACTTAGGGTTTCTGTAGCAGCCAGTTCTTCCCTTCCACTTTTGTTGTTGTTTGGTAGATATTCTTCTCTTTTGCAGGATATCAGTTGTGTAGAGATGTTGGGCAGCTCATAGATGGATGTCATGCCCAAAAACTGTTTGTGCTCTGTTGCAGAGCTCAGTGTGTTAAGCACTGCTTGTTGTATGGACCAAAGTGCTCATTGGGGTTAACCAGAAACCTTCAGACTAGTCTGAGGCAACTGTATTCCTTAGAGTGCTTCTTTTGGGGACAGGCAGTGGAGCTTGATTCCAATGCAGTCAAGAGCTGTATTAGTCTGCATGTGGAAAAGAGTCATGTTTTGTTCTTAAAGCAAGGTTGGGATAACTTGGCAATTTTGATCAGCAGCATATGCAGAGCGGGGGAGAGTTATTTTACAATGTGGATCCATCTTGTCACTTTCAGGCAGGCGTTTCTTTTTTCAAATACTTCGGAGCATTTCTGCCTCTGTGAGAATGTGGGTAATCCTTTGGCCAGGCTGCAGTGGGGGCCGGGTGAGGAGACGAGCGGTCCTGCCTTGCCCAGGCAGCTGTGGCGTGCTACTCTCCTGTGCTGAATCGCCCTTCTGTCCCCGGCCCCCGGCCCCAGATGTCACTTTGCACATAAATTCTCAGTTTATTGTTGGCTCCCACTGGATTTGGCTGCAGTGAAGCATTCAGTGAGGACTCTGCTGCTCACGGTGGCAGCGCGGGTCCTGCAGGCGATGCTGGAAGAAAGCACAGGGAGAAAAGTGCTTCCTTTAAAAAAAAAACCACCAAAACAACCCCCACCATTCTCTTACTCTATAGAGACTAAAGTGAAGATTTCTGGCACTTTTCCCAGAACTGTATTTGTCCTCCTGAGAACAAAATGAGGGCTTTGCTCTTCCTGTGATTGAGAAGTCTTTTGCCTGGACGCTGACAAATGCTGTAACTGTCTTAATCTTGGAGCACATTTTGACTCCTGTGTGTTCCTTTCAGCAAATTGGTGCGCTGAGGTGGTTTTTTTTAAAATTCTGAACTCTTTTTAAAGTGAGACATGGAGTTGCAAAGGCAAACTGTGTCCTGCCCTAAGGGATTGTAGCCCTTAGTCCGTGTGAAGGGCTTGCTTGGCTCAGTTGTATCTACAAGGATATGTTTTTTACATCTGAGCTGCACAATTTAATGAATTCACTTTTTTGCTTCTTTTATTTTGCATTCGTGGTAATTTTGTTATTTCCCAGTGAGAGCAAATAGCTTTATACACTGTCTGGAGGATGTGCCATGCACTGGGACAGTCAAGCCTGCAAGTTGAAGCTTGTAGTGATTTTGCAGACCTGGAATCCCCAGTGGATTGAGGATCAGGTCCACAGTGACCACACGGCATTGTAGAGCTTGTACATCCCCCAACTTTTTATATTTTTATTTTCTTTTTGTTATATGATTTATGATTAAATCTCATGCCTTCTTGTCCTTTCCAAAACATTTTTATAGTACCTCTGGGCTGAAGTGCTTCAAGACAATCACCATTAAAATGAATGTTGTGGGAATCTCAGTCTGTTAATTGTCCACACTCTTTTTCTGGAAAATGGAAATTGGTGTTAGGGCTTGATTGAGTTCCACATAAAAATTCTATCAATTGGACCATACTTGAAAGATGCCTAAGCAAAATGAAAAATAAGATTTGATTGAACTGGAGTGTGTGTGTAATGTTTTGCATGAGCTTTAGTAAGTGAGAGTAAAAACCTCATTTGAAGTGAAAACAGTACAATGTAAGATCAGCTCAGATATGTGAGTGGCTGCTGGTTTACCTCTGATACTGCACTTGGATCTGCAGACCTCTGCAAAGGTCCCTACCCAACCTTCTAGTATTTTTAGTTATTTACTTCTAAATAAATAGTTATTATTACTTATTTAGGCTTTTAGTTATTTATTATATATTTAGTTATTTTTAGTTATATACAATAATTGAAATACAGCACATTTGAAATACAGTGATCAAGCGCTGGTTTGTAAAAAAACCCTTGAAATACAGCACATTCCAGTTTTCTTTTTAAATTTGGGGTTTGTATGAGCAATTTTTTTTGTGTAAGAAATTTTGCTGAACAATACTATTCTGAAGAGCGTGTAATTCCATTTTATTGTTGGCCATCAGTGCTAATCAAACCACTTTTTTAACTCACTAAATTTAGAACAAGAGTCAAAATGAAAACGCAGTGTAGAGCTGCTGAATTCTTTCTGAAATGCAGATGCTCTATGAAATTTTTACTCACATAAATGGTGGATGCTCAGCATTGCTGGCAGAATGGGATGGTTTGAACCTGTGGCTCATGCACCTTGCAGCTGGTTCTCTGCCTTCCATAGCCAGTCCTTCTGCAGCTGATCACTCCCATCTGCTTTTCTTATTTTGCTTTTTATTGCTACAACAATGTCATTGAAGCTGCGTTCTCTGGGCCTTTATCTCATACTTAAAACATTCTGCTGCGGATCGCTCTGAAACCAGAGTGGGATTCCAGCTCCCCAGGGAGGCAGCTGGGCAGCACAGGAATTCCAGTGTGACGGAGATGAAAGTGCCTGGACTGCTCTGCCTGCCTCTCTCAGTCCCTCCGTGAATGACGAGCACTTCGGATGAAAGGCTCTGTAACCGTAAAAATAGCTAATGCAGCAATAATAATAACAATAAATCATTCGATCAGATATTTCGCACTGCACTGAGGAATTTTCCTTCTAACTGGAGGAATTTATTTAAGGGTTTATTTTACAAACCAGCACTTGATCAACGTGTTGGATGGGCTCCTGTAACCGTCATTGCTGTTCCAAAGACTCCTTGGCTGCAGAGGAGGTTGCTGCGCTGCCAGACAATCTCTCTTTCTTTTTTATGTGGTGGTAGTTCTGTTTCTGCAAGTAATTTTTCCTCCTGGTTTTCCTTTTTGCTTCTTTTATTTCTCTGCATGCAGTGCTCCTCAAGTTGCTGCCAGTTTTCTGGTCCCAGCCAGCGTTTTCAAAGGGTTTTGACATTCATTTGCTTTTTTTGTGCATGTGCCCACTGTGAGAGATGTCTGGGTTTCTGATTTGTCTGGTGGGGAATGCCAGCCATTTTCTGAAGAAGTTAAGATGGGGTCCAGGCAAAGAAGTGGCCTGAGACTTCACTAGGGACCTCTGATAAGACCTTGTAGAGTACACTGGGTTTTCAGGTGCTTCCCACCCTGGTCTAAGCATCACTGCAGAAACAGCTGAAACGTTCATAGGTCAGACCTGGTACTTTTCCAGAACATGTAGATAGAGCAGAGATAGCAAGATGGTTAGTAAAAGCATGGAATAACTTGTTCTAACCACTTTCTGAAAACAGACTGAAATGACCCCAAAATCAGGGCATTAAATTTGCCTCTACAGAATAGATGTTACTTTATGTCCTTGAGATACTCAGAGGAAAGTGATAGTGTCTTTTGTTCTTCTCCATGACCTTATTGATATGAGAAGTTTGGGAAGGTCCCAGGAGCAGCAGAGCATGAGGAGGTGGAAGGATCTTCTGTCCTACCGTGGTTAGAGGGTTCCCTCTGGCTTTATTGCCTGGCTAAAGGGACAATGACACCTGCCCTCACCCTACCCTGAGCACCACTCTGCACTTGGACAACTTTATCTGATAATAAATTAAAAGTTCCTGGGTGCAGACAAGCTTCTGCCACGCAAGGCTACTCCTGCCCAAACCCTGTCCTGCACAGGACACCCAGGGCAGGTGTTTGTTCCTGCTAATGGGGCCCAGGGCTAATAACCAGCAGACTGCCAGGAATGTCCTGCTGTGCCAAGAAAATCCTGCTCAGTCGAAATGGCCCAGTGTCCTATTTTTAGAGGTGAATGTAATCATGCTGTGCTTTCTCACCAACTTTGCTCGCTGCTATGTTCCTCTGCCATTCCTGCTGAAGCAGGAGGAGCCACGAGGAGGCAGGTTGCTTGTCTTTGGGATTTGGTCTTGCTCTCCTCCTGACCTAATGTGGCTTTCCTGTGGATTTTTGGCTCCTGGAGCCAGATGGGCAGTGGTGTGTGTGCAGCACTGAGTGGGAGCAACTGTTTTGGAGGATGCTTATGGGCTGAGGGGCTGAACCCCCATGTGGTGTGTGTCCATAGGGTGGGAGAATCAAAGGGAATAGGGTGCTCCCAGACCTGGGGACATGTCCTCATTCTCTTTCCAGTCTTTCTGTGATGGTCACTGGAGGGAGGAGAGGATTCAGGCAGCCAGCCAATATCACATAGACCCCCAAAACAGTGTCAGACTTGAGTCCTGAGTTCAGCCAATGATCCAGAAGGGAGGATACGAGTAGGTCCCTATAATACATTTGAGCTTGATTGTCCTGGTTGCCTGAAGTGTGTTCTCCAAAGCACATCCAAAATAGACAAACTGAAAACCCAACCACACTACTTTTCTTGGTCTTCTTGAAGATGCTTAGGCAGTGGTGGGTAACTTCTGCTCAGGATCTTGTAGGTTCTGTCTTTATGACAAGTCACTTCAATGAAGCAAAGTATTTTGTGGATTTCAGAGTTTGAAGGATGGGGGAATCTCTTTCTCTTTCCTAGATGGAGTTTGTTGGAGTAAGCCAGCTGTCATTCATCCACGACCTGGGACCAAAGGGCATGTGAGTTGTGAGCTGTGTCTTTGTGAGTTATGATTCACTAAGAGCATGGCTTTATAAATAAATACTGTTCACATTAATAGCTTTCCTTTCTCACCAGTAAGTGACTGGAGAATATTTTGTCATCCAGATAGCAAAATTTATTACTGTTCAGACAGAAATGGTACAATTTGGGGAAATAGTTTTGAGAGCAGGCTGCTTTGCGAGACATGGGTTGGCTTACAGGGTTTCTCCCCTTCCCTCCCTGCAGCCTGTTGAGCCCCTTGTTTTTCTGCTTCCTGTGCCATAAACCAGCACGCTGCATTTCTTAAATCTCCTTTATTTCCTTCTGGGGGGTATTATTTTTGCCCTTTGTCCAGCTTTCAGGTCATAGCACAGAGGCTGCTTGGGCGCAGCTGGAGGTGGCAGGAGCCATCCCTGGGCACAGAGACGGGGGGGAGTTCAGCAAGCACCCTCCACCCAAAAGCCCCCCTGCACCTCCAGGTGAGCCGTGTCACCCACCCTGACCCTGTTTCTGTCCTCACAGAGAAGGATTCATCATGAAACGCTCCGGGGGCCACCGCATCCCTGGCCTGAACTGCTGCGGCCAGGGGAGGATGTGCTACCGCTGGTCCAAGAGGTACTGCTGGGGTGGTGAAGGTGGGGCTGCCACGTGCTCCTTGGGCACACAGAAATGCTCATTTGTCTTTTTCTGCAATAAAATCCATGAGGGAGATTCTCGCTTTTTTATAAAAACCACAGATTTTCAGGCTGAAAGGGTCTGTAGGGTGTTCCCCCCTCACACTCCTGTGTGGTAGGTTTTTTTCTTCTGCTTTGGAGTAACAGAAGAGTCATGTTACTCCAGAGGAAAAGTGGGTTTTCTTACAGCCTCAAGCTGGCAGAAATGGCAATAACCCCCCAGTCTGTTCCCAGCTTTCCCTGTTGTGGGAGCACCGGTGGCTTCATACCTTCTGAAGGGGATGTGGCTGGTGACACTGCCCTGGGCATATTCCAGCTTTGTTTTCTGAGCTTTCCTTCCTCGGTGTACAAAATGAAAATCAATTAATTGAAACAATCTCTGGACCAGTGCAGAGCAGCATTAAATCAGACGTGACCTGCAGCAGTAAGGAGCTGTTCGGTGCAATTAACCTTGGCATTAAATATGTTCCCTCTTCCTTATTACTGCAGGTAGTTAAAACCTAGTGTTTTCATGGGAGTTTTCACAAGTCATGCTGTTCCCATGTCCTTTCCTGCTGCAGACAGACAAAATTTATTGTCCCCATCCCTTTACCTTCTGTGTTAGGTCTTGGTATTGCCTGGGGCCACAGCACAGGGAGACATGTGCTGTGGGGGAGTATATGTGTTACCAACTACCCAAAAAATACAGGGAGCATTTCCTGGAGCATGGCCTTCCCCTGCAAGTCTTCCCTTTTGAAAATCCAAATAGCCCATATCTGCCTTACAGCAATAGTTTCTTGGTCAATAGAGCTTCCCCAACCATTTCCTACCGTTGGATTTTAGCATCACCCATGGGCTGTCATGAATTTTATCTTCAGTAATTCTCTTTTCTAACAAAACCTCTCTGCGTTCTTGTGAACAAATGGTCCTATTTCTTCGTAGTCTTTCCAAGATTTCTTAATGTAATTTTACAGATCTCTATAGTGAGTGCGTAAGGAGATAAAGATGTGACTTTCCTTCAGGTCGAATTGCTAAATTGTCACCAATTCTTTTTCTCTTTTATGGAGAAAAAAAGCCTTTTCCTCTTGATACTCCTTAGTTAACTCATCTCTGTGTTATGCAGAGCTCAGGCTTTAGGAGGGACAGTAGCACATCCATCTCCAATGGATCTTCATTTTCCTTTAGAGCCTAAAAATGGGGTGGGAAAAGTGTTTGAGTGGGATTGTGTACACAGTATCACAAGAGGGACACCAAATTCCCATCATGGCCCATGGGGACTGACATCTTATGCATCAATAATGAAGCAAATAACAGCAATATTTCCCAGAAAAGGTTATTTAAATGAAGGATTTTAGGACATGGAGGCGAACAGTGGGGTGATGCTGTGAAAGGGCACAGGCAGGACTTCTCGGGCTTGTAGAGCTGCCTGGGGAAAAACAGAAAGGGGAGTGCTTGGAAATGTACTCTGTGGGGTGTTTAAGAGTGGAACTATGGGCCAGATAGGGAGGGCAGGTATTTTACCACCAAATGAGAGGTGATGCCGGGTAACTCTCAGAGCCCTGAAAGAAAGAAAAAATTATGGGATCTGGAAGTAGATGAGCTTGAGGCTGTTACTAAAGATACAAGAATGAACAGATTTTTGCAGTGTTTGGTGTTGCTTTGTGTATTTCTGAGTGTGCAGAAGAATGAGGCGAAGGGCTGGTGATGGAGACCTGTGTGGGACAGAGGGGGCTGGTTACCCCAGCTACGCCACAGGGGGAGAAAAAATTAGAAATACCATTCACGGTAAAAAATGTGTTTTTTCCAGAGTTGCCTTCAGGCTACAGTATTTATGTAAAACCTGCCGGTCATCTCTCCTCTTGTGTTTCTAACAGGGTGCCTGTTGCTTGGCAATGAAAGCTTTCCAAAATGCCTCGTTCATATATTTTGATAGGAGTGAAAGTGATCCTAGTATCAGAATTAATGTTAGAAATGTCAAATAACTCCCGTACAGTATGCAAACTGAATTAAAATCTGGGATGGAGACATCCTTGTTGCACCTTGCCTGGTGCTGGCAGGTTTATAAACAGGGAGTTTCTTATGGGTTTTGTTAAACAAGCAAACCTGTATTTTCAAAGACTCTGTAAAAGGGAGTTGTGTAAATAACTCTAAGTCTTACACTGAATTCAAACTCATTACATGAGTTCATAAAATAGACACTTTTCTGCTCAAGAAAATCATCCCTGGTCTAGCCCCTGAGAAGAAATTTTACCATTTAGTTAGGAGTATGTTTATTTAGGGAATGTTTTCCTTTCCTTGATAAATGATTTGGCCTTGTTTTGATGGAAACACTTTCCCCTTTTATTATTAGCTTTTTTTATGACTTATGTTTTAACAACTGGCATGGCCGTGAACGCCAGGTGACGTGGTTGCTGTGCCCATACAGGTGGCTGGTGGTGAAGGACTCGTTCCTGCTGTACATGAAGCCCGACTCGGGGGCCATTTCCTTTGTCCTGCTGGTCGATAAGGAATTCAACATCAAGATAGGCCAGAAGGAAACAGAAACTAAATATGGGTTGCAGATTGACAATCTCTCTAGGTAAGAAAACAGGCTTTGTTTAGCCCCTCTTAGTCTGCTTTTGCTTTCTTGAGGAGGAATCGATGTTCCTCTGCAGGAGGGATTAACAAGGCGCTGGGCTGATGGTGCAGCTCCGCTTCCTGCAGGGCTGGGGCTGGGCTGCTGCTCCTGGTGAGCTCAGACCTGTGGGGATTTGGCCTCTAATGCTGATCATGTCCAATATCTTAATGAGACATTTGGAGCCTCAGCTGCTGTTTGTCCATCCCTGTGGTTATTGCTGGGACCTGAGGGCACGGTGCACGTTAAGTTTTGCAGCCTCATTTGGCACCAACTGCTTAGGTAATTTTCTAGGTGCTCTGTTCCTTTTATGCTGCAAGCAGGGATGTTTTCTTCTGCATCCCAATGAGGCATTACCCAAAAGCCATGCCAGTTGGGATAAAGAGATATTAAATATTTTTATGTTAACGCACAGTGTAAATTCATCTCTTAAAAAATACAACATTAGCTGGCTGCAGCTCCAAAGCTGATGCTATTAATTTAAATCTGGGTATTTTATGCTTGGCAGTGCCTTACTGTTAGTCACTCGGAACAGCTCAGTGCTGTGTATTCTTTTGCAAGCAAAACAGCAAAGCAAAGCCCATACTTTTTGCTTAAATAAAACATGACTGATGCAGATGCATTTACCAACACGGATAGATGGCGAGGAGTAGCCCAATTAAGCACGAGTGGCTCCAACATCCTGCCCTGCGCCTCCTCTGTTTTACAGGTCGCTGATTTTGAAGTGTAACAGCTACAGACATGCCCAGTGGTGGAGGCAGGGCATAGACGAGTTCGTTCGGAAGCACGGCAAGGACTTCCTCACGGAGCATCGCTTCGGCTCGTACGCGGCCGTGCAGGAGAACACGCTGGCCAAGTGGTGAGGAGCGCGGCGAGGCCATAGGAGACTCGGTGCTGTGGGTGCTGTCACCTGCTGGCATCACCCCAGCTCTGATGGGAAATGCTGGCGGCCTTTGGTAGCTGTGGGGACTGATGGTAATTAGAGAAGTTGCAAAAAAACGAGGTTTTCTCCACCAGGGAGGAAATAGCAGGGCTGGTGACAGGAGCACTTTGCTTCTGTTCACGTCACAGCTAATAGCATTTTGTAACGTTAAGTTTCACTGGAATTTGAACAGGTTTGGTATTTGTCATTGTAAGGATAAAGGGAATAAAAGAGAATCAACAAATGCAAATTTGGGTATAGTCAGAGGGTGACTGGGCGTTATGCACGCAGCAGTCCTGTGAGTAATCCTTCTGTCTGCAGCGCAACCTGATTGCACTAAGGCATGCCCAGAAGCACCTCAAAAGCTGGATTCTAGCTGGAAGCAAATCCTTATGGTGCTTTTGCTGCAACTTCTGCCTTGCAGCAACCACTGACCGAGTAGTTTCTGTAAATCAGAGAAAACACCACCCCACCATCCTTTCCTGAGTGACAAACCTGTCTTGAACCTCGAGCAAAATCCAGGAATATTGTGTCTGGTTGGCAGAAGTGCCAAGTGGCACTTAATAACCTCTTATTTGTGCTGTTTCACCAAGCTACTAACAGCGGCACTGAATTCTCCCTGCGTGTTGTCCTGATTCTTGATACTAGGTTTGTGTTTGCTTTTGAGAAGAGAATATAAACAGCACCGACACAGAACCTCATCTCTCTTCAGCCGTGTACTTTGATTAACGAAGGGGAGGAAACGTAAACCTTCACACTGTGTTTCCCTTTGCAGGTATGTAAATGCGAAGTGGTACTTTGAGGACGTCGCCAATGCCATGGAAGCTGCTAAGGAGGAGATTTTCATCACAGATTGGTGGTTCGTACTCGCATACTTGGGTGTTGACCAGCTGTCTGTCTCGGGGCGTTGCCGACAATGCAGCACTGTTCAGGGGCCCTACAGTATGGCAGCGAGCCGTGTGGCCAGATGGTTTGGCAGCACACCCAAACCTCTCCTTGTGTTGCATTCAAAGGCCTTTTCAGGAGGGTTGGCAGCAAAAGCGCATGCTTCACATCAACAGCTTGGTTGTCTCCTTCCATGGAAATGCCTCAAATTGCGTGGAGGCACCACCTGAATTGCAAATGTTGCCGTGTGAGGTGCTCGTCGGGAGTGTAAATCGCTGCAGACCCGAGGACCGCACATGGCTTTCAGTGTACGAGGGAACAGGGATGCTCAAACACCTCCAACAGTGCTCTTGCCATGGGATCCTCCTTTCAGCTCCTCACTGTCTTGGGAAGCCTCATGCCAGCAATGAAAGCATCCTGTGGGGCTGTGATTTTGGTCTGCTCTTAAATGATTAAGATAATGGGTGAGGGGAGTTTTGTTGCCCTTTCTGAGCTGTGTGGCTGCCAAAGGACCTGGCTCTGCCCACTACTTAACTAGTGATTCAATGTGTTTAGGCAGTGCTCTGATTCCTGTTTGAGGCAGGACAGGGTGTTCTCACAGCCTCTGTGAGAGTTTCCTGGCTGGGTACTGGTTGTGACTGCCCATGTCTTACCTTTGTGGAGATTAATCTGCCTGAGCCAGCCTGGACCGTGGGGATGGGAGGATCCCAAGACATGACTCAGATGTCCCCTTCACCTTGGGCATATCTCTGTGCTTATCTTTCTCCATCTGTAAAATGAACTTCTTGCTACTTATCCACTGCCTCTAGGAACTGGGAGAATTAGTTCTTAGGCAGAAATTATTATAAGAAATCTACATATGATGTTAGCATTTACTGGGATAAATCTTTTTCCTACCATGACCACAATTAAACCCAAAGCTCCTGGATCCCCACATGCAACATCAAGTGGCAATTCAAAAGCATCTGATTTCAGACCCATTGTCTTTTACCTAGTGTTTTATTCAGACCATTGTTAATGTACCGTGGAATTCCAAAACTTATCTGAAACTTAGAGTATAAGATAAAAGTGCTGTTGTCAAAAGCATGTTTTTAGGATGTAGCAATATGCTTTGTTTAAGCAGAAGTTCCCATGCTTGATACAAAAGTAAAGGAATGAAATTCTGTCACCTTGCTCTGCAGGAGTTAGATGAGATTGCTTAATTATTTCTTGTAATCCTTAAAGCTATCAATCAATAAAACGTCCTGTTGAGAGATCCTTTGCTTTGTCTTTAAGCAGCAAGGAAAATTCAGTACAAATCTGTGCTGCTCAGATAGCCCAAGTACCAGGCGAACTGAAATCCCACTCTTATTTATTTTTTATATCTGCACATTTCTTTCAAATCTACCTTGGGGTTTTCTTTTGTTGCATCTTTCTTTCATAAATAGAGTCCAAATTTCCCTATTTACACATCACTGTTAAACTTGGTCTCGTGGGTTGTTAAATACTGAGATGAATGTGCTGGTCACGTCCCCTGCCTTCTGTAATGCTCTATTATTAAAGAACAAAGAGAATTGGAGAATGCATCACTCTGGGACATGAGCCTTCACATCCACTTTATTTAAACTTTGATTTCTTTGCTTCCCAAGTTGATTATTTAGGCCAGTGCTTTGTTTGCAAGCTACATATGCTATGTTTTTTCCACTCATTTATCTTCTTAGGCTGAGCCCAGAAATCTTCATGAAACGACCGGTTGTGGAAGGAAATCGCTGGCGGCTGGACTGCATCCTCAAGAGGAAGGCAGTAAGTGAGCTCCAACTGCAACCCTCACCCTGCAGAGAGCCCTGTGCACCCACCCAGTTACAGGGTCGTACTGGGACTGCAGTGTTTGCAGTTTGCAGGTCATTCTATGATTCTGTGATCCTCTGATTGCCCCAAGTTTGGGTCACTTCGGCCTTGCATTATGACTGCCCAGTTCCTGGTGGGGTCAAAGACCTATTGCTGTCTCGTGCTCTCCATGTGATATATGTAATTTAGAAGTAAGGGAAAGGCTGAGAACTTTGTGGTGTGTTTATGAGTATGGGCTGTAACTTGACTGATAATAACACCAGTGCTCAAAAGAGTTTGTCCCATGTGATCAGTGAGTCAGAAGGTAAAGCATGGCTGGGAAATCTCTTGAACTCTTGCTGTAGTAGAAGGGCAGGAGTCCATATGGACATGGACTTTAACTTTGAATGACTTTAAACTAAAAGAGGGCAGGTTTAGATTAGGTATTATTAAGAAATTCTTCACTGTGAGGGTGATGAAGCCCTGGCACAGGTTGTCCAGAGAAGTTGTTGGTGCCCCATCCCTGGAAGTGTTAAAGGCCAGGCTGAATGGGACTTAAACAACTTGATCTCTGCAGTGGGAACAAGATGGTCTTTAAGTTCCCTTCCAACCCAAACCATTCTATAATTCTGTGACATGCTGAAATAGTCTTTGACTCCTTCCCTTTGCAAACTATTTGTCATCACAGTCGTCACCCCTCCATATACCTGCAAATATAAGAGTTCTTTGTGTCTGACTGTTGTTGACTTGGAAGTAGTCTTATTTTCTGGCAAATGAAACCTGGCCACAGAACATGCTCACTCAATAGAAGAATTTGCCTTTGTCATGCATTTTCCTATGGACATAAATACCTTGTAAGAGTGAGGAGTGTTTTAAGGTCAGTTCTTGGAAATGCTTGCTCTGTCACGTGTGGTATTATTTCCTTAACTCGACAGGGCAGTCAGCATACAAATGTTGAGGTACTGGGATAAGACTGTCCTTTCTGTGTGCTCAGTGCTGACTGGGACTTCTCTGGGTGCAGTGGGTAGCAGAATATCATCCACAGTTTAGGGACTGCCTAAGCTCTCAGTAGCTGCTTTATGGTAACAGGAACTTAAAAGGCTGTGGAATGTTTAGGTCCCAAGTTTATATTTGGGTCAAAACTTTGGTCAAACTCCAGTACAGATTTTTAATCCATGCTGATTTGTGGCAAGTGAAGGTGTCTCAGTGTGTGACCAGTATTTTCCAAGATTTGGGGTGTACTTGGCACCTTTGAAGGTACTTTAACAGTGTTCTTAGAAACCCTCCCACGGATACCATGCTGGTCACAAAAAGCACCATCTTTTTAGCACTGCTCATTGTATTCCAGGAGCTTGTTTACCTCTACCAGCAGAAAGAACTTCTTTGCTGGTTTTGAGTTGGCAGCGTCCCCTTTAGGTGAGGGATGTCCATATGACCACATGGGTCTCATTGTCCTGCAGAGACAGTTAACTGTGAGCAAACCTCAGGGCAACACAAGGCAGCAGAACACTGAACTTCAGGTGTGCAGCATGATTATATAGGGGGTGAATCATGTTTGCAAAATCACCTCAAAGGGTGTGTAAAAGTAGCTACTGTAGAAATGACCTGTTGGTGAGCTTTGTCATAGCTCAACTCTTCACACACAAACCGAGCCCTCCTCAGGAAGCTGAAGAGCTTTCCTGAGCAGTGCAGGTCCTTCCAGGCTGTGGGGTCACTATGGTGGGTCTGAAAGGGCATAGTCAAGAGCAGGTAACATCAATCCGCATTTCCATCATCCTTGCTGCCTCTTAGCTTTTCCTCGCTTCGGAAATGAACTGTATCCATTGACGTGCCTATGTAGCATGTGTTCCTTTTTATTTCTGACAGCAACAAGGAGTGAGAATTTTTGTTATGCTGTACAAAGAGGTGGAGCTTGCCCTAGGGATCAACAGTGAATACAGCAAGCGGACGCTCATGCACCTCCATCCAAACATCAAGGTAAGTGCACACTGCTGTAAGGAGGATGTTTGCATTTACTTGTTCCTGATGGCTAGTGCTGACCCCGGTGTATTTGGGTGTGAACTGGAAGGGTGTTTCCCACCATTGCAGTGGGAATAGTCTGAGAAGACATGCCCGTGTAGTGACTACAACTTAATTTCTATAGATTTTAGTGGAACATAAAATTGCTTAGTTTATATTTGCCAAAGCAACTATTTATCTAATTCACAAGAAGCATATTTCATGTGACAACTTAATGGGGTTACATCAGATGGAAAATTACACTTTGAGAATGTTGCCTCATTTCAGCATTTCTCTTCAAACATGAATGATGAGAGTCAACACTGGATATGTTAATGTTTCCATCACAGATGAACAGCATTGCACTGTCCTGTGCTGTTACGCTGCTGTTTTGGCACCAAGCAGAAAATGAGCTGTGGCAGTCAAACCAGTGGATAAGGCTAGATCCAGTCTCTTAAAATTGGAGACACATACATCTTAAAGAGCAATAAGATATATGTTATGCTAGAAAAATTGATTTATTGTCACTTGATCAGTTGTCACAGTGAAGGGAAGCATCTGTTTACCATCATCTTCCCAGCAAGACCAGAAGGTCTAACTGGAAGATACACTCTAGCTATATATAAGATACACTCTAGGTTTTGGGAGCAGCCAGGTGGAAATCCTATAGCTTTTTTTCCAGGAAGCTGGTCCAGTGGCTCTAACATAAAAAAAAAAAACCTATATGCTGTATGCTCAGATATAGGAATTTCTGTGCCATAAACACATGTCAAAAAGAATCTCATAAAAAAATGGCAAACAACTTGCCGATTTTAAATGGGGAAAAAAAACCCAGCCAACTTCTCATTTCACTTGTGTGGTGGCAACAACCAAAGAAGTGACTCAGATCACCAATATGTTGTTTTCTTTTAGAGCAGGCTCTGTGTTTGAAAGCTCAGCTATTACAGCTCTACTGAAAGCATGGTTTGTTGAAAGTTTCCTTGACTATGGTCCTCTTATGAAACTGTTGTCATAGGTGTGACCTATCCCAACATCAGTAACCCTTGCTGCTTGGGAAGACCTGTGTTGTGGGGAAGCACCTGCCTGCCAGTATGGCAGACCCAGCCAGTGGGGAATTAAGTAGCTTCAGTAATCAAGCAGTCTGTGTGAATGCACCCATTAACAACTCCAGTGTTCCCCCGTCACCCCGAGCAGCCAAAAAAAAAAGCTGGACAGCTCTCTGCCGGGAGGGATTTAAATGTGTCAGCGATGCTGAGCTGGAGTGCTGGTTTTGTCCGCAGGTGATGAGACACCCAGACCACGTGTCCTCCTCCGTGTACCTCTGGGCCCACCACGAGAAGCTGGTCATCGTGGACCAGTCAGTGGCGTTTGTGGGCGGCATCGACCTGGCGTACGGCCGGTGGGATGACGACGAGCACCGTCTGACCGACGTGGGCAGCGTGAAGCGAATGACGGCCGTGAAGTCGGTGTCAACGGCCAACCTGGCAGTAAGTGGCCACGGTCAGCACCTGTGCCCAGAGAGGTTGTGCAGGTGTGCACTGGGGCTGAACAGGCTGTGTCCCCTTCTGAGCACGGGGTTGGATTTGGGAGGTTCAGAGACACACAGTGGTCAGAAGGAGGGAGTATCTGAGCACTGAATGACTCTCCAAGGCTGGGTGCTGACCAGCCCTTGTTAGGGCACGGAGATAGACAACTGGATTCCCTGCTGCAACTTGGAGCAGCATTCACAATTTGAAGTCTGTGTTCTTAGAATCACAGAATCTTAGAATGTTTTTGGTTGGAAGGGACCTTAAAGATCATGTAGAGTCAACCCCCTCCCATGGGGCAGGGACACCTTCCACTAAACCAGGTTGCTTGAAGCCCCATCCACCCTGGCTTGAACACTTCCGGGGATATGAGGTATCTACAACCTCTCTGAGCAGCATTTCTTTTCTTAATAAAACTTAGCTAGAAATGCACAGTAGGCACTCACAGAGTGCTATAAATTCTCAATACTCGCACCTTCAGCAGCTGCCTTGTTTGCTGAGCTTTCTGCTAAACTGGATCTGTATGCAAGGTCTGTATGCAAACACATATCTCTAAAAATTTGAGAGGTTTAGGTTGAAGAGAATTTGAAGGGGAGTAATAATTCAGAGTAAATTCATGGAATCAAATGCTGCTAGTATTACCGGGTTTTCCTGTTGAGTGCCTCCTCAGTACAGGCTCTCCCCAAAAAGCCTGCCACCAAGGTGTGTCTGTCACAGAGCAAAATTTGTCTCATGGTTGTTTCTGAGCGTTGATAAGCATGAGAATCTGTAGTTAAAGGGCAACCTGAGCATCACCTACAGCCATGTCTTCTGTCTCTTAAGTCTGCAGCGGAGTTGTCTGAACATGTCCCACTGCAGCCTCAAACTCTGTCCCCAGAAAGCCACTTGTTCGACAGAAACACTGATGATGCCCCAGACATGTCAAAAATGAAAGGAGTAGGAAAATCCAGAAAGTTTTCAAGGTTCAGTATTTACAAGCATCTCCACAAACATGGCATGCACCATGCTGACAGCGTCAGCAGCATCGACAGTGACTCAAGTAAGTGATGATGTTCAACTAAACAATGTATATAAAGCATGTGTGGAGGTGGGTGGGTGGGTGTATGTGCACATTCACATGATTTCTAGGGTAATGTGTTTTTCTTAAGGAAGGAAAGTTGATGAGTTTCTAAACCATCAGAATATTGGCTGCGTATAGAAATTTGTGTCACTGCAAAATACACGGGAAAAGTTTTACGTGGATTTTTTATTTAGCAACCATCATGAGCCATCAGATGACATGATACATGATTCTTAATGTTTATATTGTTGGAAAGTGTTTGTTCTGCAAGAGAAAATTGAATCTTTAATTTTTCAGCTTGCATTTATTATTGCAAGCTAAACAGTTTCTCAGTGGGGTTATCCCCCCTCACATAGGCTAGTGTTAACCTAGGTTTAAATCAGTTCATTTAAATGGTAATATTCCCAATTTACCTACTTGCTAGAGAGGAGAGACTATTCAACAGTTGAATACTGAAATGCAGCTTTCAATTCTCCAATTAAAAATAGCTTCAGTGCTAAAATTACAAAGATCAGCTTGACATTTGTTCCAGCATGGAGTCCTTCCTGAAAAAGTCCTCAGCTCCTGAAGCTGTATGTTGCTCACAGGGGGAATTTACTGGAACTCCCATCCCTCCCTGCAGATCTTACTCCTGCCTCTGGCTGGAGGAAGGCTTGCTGGAGTGTTGGCTGCAGCCAACTCAGGACACAGCCATGGCTTTGTACTTCATTACATCTGTTTGGTTTAAAACCAGCTGAGTCTTGAATTTGGTCTTTTGCTTGTTGGTCACTTGTAGCTCCAGCAAAGTGATGTCTCATTTGAGCTCCTGCCTTGCCAGGTGTCCTCCGACAGGAGCAGGCACCAGGGTAGCAGAAGTGGACGTGTGTTTTTGCTGTGAATAGAGCATCTTGACTTTCTGCAGGTATCCCTAGCCCCACTAGAAGTCAACCGAATATAATCCAGAGTCTAAGGCCCCACCTGAAAATGTTCCATCACCACAGTGAATCCAAACAGGGGCTCGCTGAGCCTCGGGAGGGTAAGTGGAGGAAGGCAGATCCCTTCAGGCTTTAGCTGCTGTTTAGTTTTGCATTATAACTATGGTGAGAGTTAGGTTGGGTGCCAGGATCACCCTTTGCTGCTTGTTGTTCTCCCAGCATCCTTATCCCTCCTCTGCGGGCATCCTGGCAGAAGAGCCTTCTCCAGAAACTACAAGTACTGCAGCATAAATGAGTAATAATCAAAAAACCCAAACCAAAACAACAACAAACCCAAATCCAAACAAAAACCCAAACAAATAAACAAACAAAAAATTTGCAGTAATAGCAGCAGGGAACGGTTGAGGAAATAGCTCTGATATATGATGATTTCAGCAGCTCTCATTCTGCAGAGGAAAGGGCTTGTTACTGGAACTGGGAACTTCTGCACTGGATATTCTAAAAGTAAGCCTGATGCAGGAAGACATGCAAACAGAGAGAGGAAACAGCAGAGTGGCTGCTGTCAGACCTATGCTCCGACAAAAAATGGGTTCCTTCTTTTGCCCCTAACTAAAATCAAGGAGAGCACACCTAGCTGAGATGGGAGCTGGATGGTTGTGAGCACTGAGCTGTTCCCATCTCCAGACGGGTGTTGGAAGGCCCTGTTCCAAGTGTGGTACCTCACCGAGATCCCTGGGTTCTGGTACAGATTGAGGAGCAGTTCTTCAATATCTTCCTCCTTCAAATGCCTTCCTCTCTGGCATTTATTGCCAATTATGAAGTATTGGTTACAAAGTAGTGGCAGGTAACCAGGGCTTTCCATTGCTTCATGGCAGCGATGTGCAGTCTCCCCTGTGGTCAGTCGTGCTCACTCATGAGTCACTGTACAGTCATCGGAGCTCGGCACATGGAGTGTGTGTTGGCTGGATGGTGTATCCCACCCAGTCCCACTCGAGCATGTTGAGTCAGCAATTCCCCAGCTCCACCTGGACTCTCACTAGAAGCTCAAGCTCCCCAGGGCAGCTGTGGTGCATACCTGTTGCATGGCATTTTTGGCATGGCTTGGCTCAGCTCGGCTCGGTGGGGTCACAGCAGCGCTGGCAGGGCTTGCTTTGTGTAACCCAGTCTTGTGCTGCTGCCAGTGTATATTTTGTTGAGTGTTGAAAGGTTTTTTTTTTGTGCTAAGGGGTTCTATGGTTTGTTTGTTTTATGGTTGCCTGGTGATGTGGTCAGGTTAATGTGCTCCTGGCATGTTGTTATAAAATTACTGCACTGGTATTTGGTACTGTAGGTGAAGGCTGCTCTCAGGGTCAGGAGATAATACCAGCTAACTTTTTATGGTCTAGGCCAACATTTTTGGGTTTTAAAAGAGTGAGGAAAAAGAGTTTACTGCATAAAAATATGTCCTTTGTAAAAGGGATCCTATTAGGAGGGAGTATCCCTGCCTACAAAATTTTAGACCATTTTTAATCATGGTGAATTTTGGAACCTGGGATCCATTTGTTCAACATGTAAATTTGTATCAAAAGATGACATTTTTATTTGGAAAAAGCAAAATAAAACAGAGAAAAACCACAATACTTAATGAGGGAACATGAACATCTCATTCTAGTTAATAAAGACTAGTTGTGTTAGAGGAGATACACCCTGCTAGAGAGGCAAAGTAATAAATCCTCTAGCAGAGAAGGTGGAATTAGTTCATTAGTATTTTAAAATATATGTAGTAGGTTATATGAATGATGTGGATTCTGCCCGATGGGAATATCTAGGTGTTATAAGACTGGAGAAAGACAAATGATTATAGGGTGATTTTTTTGTCCAGTGTATAAAGAATTCAGCATCTGCTTTTTGTTTCTGTAGCAGACTCTTATATATATAACCTGTTCTGGTTGTATAACAAATATTAAAATAGGGAAGAAAAAATATTAATATGCATCCATTGAAAGCAACAGGAAGACTAGGGAGAAATCAGCTTCAGCTGCCTGGGACTGGCAGGTCCCACCAGTGCTGTTCTGCGGTGGTGAGTCTCTCACCAGCCCTGTGTGAGGGTCGGCCGTGACTTTGGAGCATGTCTTTGTTTTTTTGTTTGCCTGGGACAGATAAGGGATCCATCCGCAGCCTGAAGACAGGTGTTGGTGAACTGCTTGGGGAAACCAGGTTCTGGCATGGAAAAGACTATTGCAACTTTGTCTTTAAAGACTGGGTTCAACTTGACAAGCCTTTTGCTGGTAAGTGCCTTTGCACCCTGGAAGTCTTTTTACTTGGCATTCCCCCAAACTCCCTTTCATATCTTTTCAGTCTCAAACCATATTTTTCGTGCTTCTAAGCCAGAGATAATGAGGCTGATTTGGTTTGGCTGCCAGGAAGAAGCAGCAAAACTCACTTTGAGAGGTTCTAGGGCCAGTTATGAAGTTATGGTCCATGCCCATGAATGCAGGTGGCTGCAAAAGTCACCTGCCTGGCTCTCGGTGCTGTGTCCCAGAAACTTTAGTTAGAGGAAGGGGATACTGTGATTTTCCACATTCCTGCCCTTTGTCTGAAGAAGTTGAAATGTGCTTTCCTTTCCTGTAGACTTCATTGACAGATACACCACCCCAAGGATGCCCTGGCACGACATCTCCTCCGTGGTGCACGGCAAAGCTGCTCGTGACGTCGCCCGGCATTTCATCCAGCGCTGGAACTTCACCAAGGTGGGATGTGGGCATCACTGCTGGGGGCATGGAGATAAACACAACCCTGCATCATCCACATACCCTCTGTAGGCATGCATTTTATTTCTTATGTTACTGTGATAAGTTGCAATCTCTTCAAGGATTTTTTTTATCTGTTTTTTCCCCTGCGCAGATTATGAAGCCCAAATATCGATCCCTGTCCTACCCATTCCTGTTGCCAAAATCTCAGCAAACTGCTAATGAGTTGAAGTATCAGGTGCCTGATGCTGTTCCTGCCACAGTCCAGGTGGGTGTTGATGGTCTTCTGCTCATATACTCTTGTGAGAGCTTGTTCTGCATCATCCTAGAAGGAAGTGTTGATTCCTGACAGACCCTCTGCAAAACTTGAATTATAAAATGCAAACCTCTTATTTCATTTAACTCACAGATTAGGTGCTCAGATCCTCAATTACAATAAAATAATGCAACTCCTTCAGTAGAGAAGCATTAATTTATACCTCCACCTTTGAGATAAGAGGACTAAGCTGTATTCAGTACTCAAGTTGTGGGAACACCATGACTTCATATAGCTGTGTGGTTTTCTGGTTTGTTTTCTGCTGCTCTTCGTCTAGCACCTAACATTTGTTTTTTATGATTTGGGAAGGCCTGATGGGTTAAGGTTACTGAGTCACTGAGTATTTATCTCAGAGCAGTATACCAGACCCTGCCCTCACTGAGATGGGCAGTGGTCAGCAAGAGCCCAGCATTAAGTGGAGTCTTGGGGCTGTTGTTTTCTGCCTTGAACTTCATCTGCATTTTATTATGCAGCCAGGCACCCCTGTGGGTCCTGTGCAGTTCCACACAGTCAGCCCACAGTCTTATTTGTGACAATCATCCTCACAGTCAGAATTGCCAAGATACTTCTATTTAAAACCCAATTACCTCTATTGAGTGCATGTATTAAATACTCCTGCTACCCAGCAGAAATATGAACTTGTTGAAGAGTACAAAGTCAAAATAGTTATGCTGAAGCAGCAAAACCATTGTGTGGATAAAAGATGTATGAAGTAAGAGTAGTTAGACCAAAACCAGGAAAAATGCATGCTTTTGCTCTTTGTAAGGAGTGGTCTGCCCAGAAAACAGCAACATTTGGGAAAACTTAGTGAAATAAGATGCTTTTTTCTGGGTTTGTGGGTTGCCAGGGCATTGTCTGCTCCTCCCTGCATGGTGTGAGGGCTGGCCAGCACAGGGATCTTGTTTCAGGAGTCTGGGGTGTTTTACATCAGCCTCCAAAGCAATGCTTGCAGCTTGTTGGGAAATAGCCTCTTTCAGGAATCAGTGTGCTTCCTTGTGGCTGTAAATGCCTCCCTGGCTGTGTTTGTGACACCAGCTTCTTGGGAAATTTTGTTCTCATGGAAGTGATGGGGCTTGTGTCCCTTGAGCACATTCTAACCACAAGATAAGCTGCAACTTTTAAATCATGGGATTTGCTGTAGCAAAAAGTTAAGCTCTGCTGATTACAGAACTGGAAGCAGTTCCCAAAGGAGAAATTAGACTGAGAACAGCATAGAATCAACTTCACTTCAGTCCATACTGCAGAGCTGCTGGCTCAGGGCATCAGCCCATGGTGGAGGAGGATGAAGCTCAAATGATGACTGTGGAATGCCCCAGATGCTGGTGCTGAGTGATGGGGGAGCTGTTGGAAAACTAGCCTGGCCAGCACATTTCTGGGGCATTGCAAATAACTGATACATCCAGGAAATGAGGGGCTGTTCTCAGTGATGCCATAAACAGCAAAAAAGGAGCAGGTTTGTCTTGTAAATTATTCATTTGAAGCTACCTTGCTCATTGCTAATTTATGTCAAATTGCAGCTTTTAGAGATCTGTCAGAGTAGCCCAGCCCTGCATGTAGCCAGATAAATAAAACTAAATGATATTAGGGTGAAAACATGTTGTCCTGCTATGTACCAGCCTTCCTGGTATGAGAGAAAACTGGTGGGGAAGAGCACTTGGAGCACCAAGCCCCATGGAAGCAGTGAGGGGGGTTTATCTGCCCTGCCTGGCTGTAGGTCCCCAGGCTGCTTGCAGCTGGGTTATGGTTTCTGGGTGACCTCCTCGAGCTCAGAGGCAGGGATTTGCATGAAATTTTGACTGTCTACTCCATAATGCCCACACTGGCCTGGTTTCCATCAGCCCCCAGATGAACATCCCTGAAGTCGCGCTGTGGGACCATGAGTGGCTCAGGCTCTCCTCCAGATGGAGGTTTCAGATTTGGTTGATGCAGTAGGTGGGGAGACAGGACACCTGCAGCCTGGATGTGAACTCCCCTTCCCAGTTGCCTTCCTGTGGAGCTTCCAGGGTGTGCATCAAGGCACCCTTGTGTGGCTTCTTTCCTCTGGTCATGGGAATATCAACCTCTTGCCTGTCCTTTATTAGTTTCACAGCTGAGGGTTGTAGGTGCTCACATCTCCTTTCACTGGTACAGTCCAGTGCAGAAATAAGCAGATATCCTAAAATCTTTCACCAGCTTTTTAATCCAGAAAAACTAGAGCAATATTGTTCCTATTCTGATATTATATCCTGTGACTGGCCAACAACCAAACTCATATTATCTTCATTTTGATGCTGTATAGGGACTTTATAGGCAGAAGTTACTGCCCTAAGGTAAGATCCATCATCCCAGGACTGTCCTTGGCTGTGAGGTGATTGAGGAAAGCCTGGCTGCTGGGTTTCTTGTTTCTGAGCCTTGTTTGCAAATCTGTCTTCAATTGTGGGCAGATCAGAGGAAGGGAGAACACAAAAGATCCATGGGGATTGCAATGTTGCTGCAAGCCTGAACCACTGACCTGTCAGCAACAGATTCCAACCTCGTTGTACCATCTGGTTTTGCTCTCCTTTGTCAGAGGAGAGGAGCAGGATATTTGGAGGGTGGGGATAGCAGGAGCAGCACTGACAAGGGCTTTCCCCTAGGCAGGGAGGATGAATGCAGTGTGCGTGGGAAAGGCTGTGGAGATACAGTCTGGGAAGGAAGAAAAGGAGTCAGAAATGGTCTCTCATCTTTTTTCATTTGAACTTCTGGGCTTTGCTAGCAACAGCAATGTGCTTTTTGCAAGAGTACATTGATTCTTGCAGGAGTCAAATAGCCATTTGCCAGAGGCAGTGCCAGGTTTTTTTCCATCTCTCTATTTCCACTCCAGAGTTTGCAGTTATCTGCCAAAGCCAGCGTTGCAAAAGATGTGACGTGGTGAGGCAACATCCCGTTCCTGATGGAAATGCAATGAAAATTTAATGCTCTGGCAGCAGCTAACGCCCTTACCTCTTTGAAGTCTGTGTGAGAGCTCAGATTGTTTGGGGTTTAAGCACTAACCCTCAGCAAACATCGCATTTATTATCCCTGTATCGGTTAGAGAAGTTAAAGGGATGACAACCTATTGAGAGGCTTAAGGGAGGGGAGGGGAGAGGCAGGAGCATAAAGACGCCAGCTCTGGATGGGAGGTGCTCTGCTGGGCAGTGTGAGGCCTTTTCTCCCTAGGAGATAGGTTGGGTTTGAACTAGCTCACTTTAAATACCTTGACAGGGAAGGGGAGATGCCCAGAAGTGTGAGATGGAACATCAGTGGTATGGGAAGACCTGTTTAAGAAACTTTCCAGGTGTGTGTATGTGTCTGTGAGTGCCACAGCTTTGGTTCTTGGGATGCATGCTGCACCCATGCAATGCTGCTGTTGGTGGTCTTGTCCTGCCACCTCCTCACCTGCCCTATGGCTGCAGACCTTTTAAAATTATTAAAAATAGCTTTGAAGTCCAAGCTGGAACACTTTACACCCATTCTGCTGTCCCAGCCAGCACCTTCTGACACCTCTTCTTCCCTCCACGCGTGGATTTGAGGTTGCACCTGACATAAGCTTTTTGAGTGATGCTGTGCCAGCTTTTTGGAATGAGCCATGACATTGTTTTAGGATGAGGCAGAGGGATGATGGCTCTGTAACAGCAGGCAGCCTGGGTTGGGGAGGAGTGAAGAGGAAGGCAGGGAAGGGCAGGTGGATGATGTGCTGGGAAGCCATGGTGCTGGAAAGGAGTGCTCCCTCCTGTTGGCCAAGAGAGCAGCCAAATAGGAGAGTTGCAGGGTCTGTTTTTCAGTGACCTCTGGGAGAAAACTCCTTCTGTCCAGGTGAAGGAATTAGCTCAGGAGTCGTGTGCTCCTTAACAGCAATGCCCATTAGTGCCACTTCCAGAGGTGCTCCAGAGACAAGAGGATTGATTTAATTCAGGAAAGCAGCACCTGGACCAAAGGGCCAAATCCTTACCTGCTGCTTCTTACTGGTAATTAATTAGCCCTTGAGAGTCGTCAGCCATGCCACAGCCAGCAGAGCTCAGGGACCGGGTATCAGGGATGTTGGGGGAACAGGGGGAGTAACATGGAGCAAGGCAGAAGCTGGACATAGAGAATTAGAAGAAATCCATAGGAGGGATTTCCAAGGAAAGAAGTGGTTGATCCCCACATGTGGTTGATCCCAAGAGATCAGGATTTTGCGTGTTCTGACACACACATTTCACAGATCCTCAGCACTTGGATCTTGTCCTGTCTGGGACTGGCCCCGAGTGCTGGTATAATGGCTGTATTGAGATATTTTTAAGGCTATTGTTTCTATGGTTTTGTCTTGACAATGTTTAAAGACAGAGGCTAATCATGAGTAATTGTTTCCCCCAAGCACATACTCTGCCAACACTTAATTAAAAACTACATTTCCATCTAGGAAGACATCACTTGGGGCATAGTGTGGCTTCCTCTTGACTCAAAGTTCAGGAGGAGGAGGTGCCACAGCATATCTGGCTGGGGGGAATAGGATGCTGGTCACTGTGGGGCTTGCTCAGCCTGGCATAGAGCACGAACAAAGGTTGTTTCTCATATTGGTTTGGCTCTCTGGCACAAAAACTGCAGGAGGGAGGGGCAGAACATGCCCAGGGCATTTTGCAGGATCCACTTTAAAAGTGGATTTCCAGTAAAAACTAATAAATGAATGTGGGCAGCTGAACTGTAAATTTTAAAAGTCATATAATCACAAATGGGTTGGCTTGTGCAAGAATTTGGCAGAAGAAACAAATGATCTGGAGTGCTGAGGACAAAGATACACGGCCTGTGTTATCAGACTGAGTGTACAATTGTGTACAGGCTGTTTGTGGGAAAAACACACTGACCCAGCTGGAGGCCAGCTTTGAAGTGCTGGACAGGAGGTCACTGATGGGATGTGCACACCTAAAGCTTGGAAATTCAGATTGTTTTAAAAGCAGTTTATCATAAGCCCTTAAGCAAGAACAAAATTTCATTGTGCTGCTTCTGTTGCATCTGGACGTGCTCAGGTGGGAGAGGGCAGGAACACAGCAACAGAACAGGGCACTGATGTCTTTAATCAAAAGATTAAGCATTAATACAATTTTTGAATGTTCTTTCTCCTGATTACAAATGCAGCACGAATGTTGCATATATTACCTTATTTAGTGAAATCCTGACGGGTGAACACTACCAGGGCAGAGCATTGCCTCTTGAGTAATTCAGCTGCTGTGCTGTGGTGCTGTTCTGGGTAGGCTGAGCTGAAGGTGTTATTCTCTTGCTCTCCAGGTGATCCGCTCTGCTGCTGACTGGTCAGCTGGCATCAAATACCACGAGGAGTCCATCCACAAAGCCTACATCAGCGTGATAGAGAACAGCAAGCACTACATCTACATAGAAGTGAGTGGCAGTGGAGGAAAGCAGGAGGGTCCTGATCCTCTGGGCATGGCTTGCCTCCATCAGGAGGGTCATTCTGCTTCTTGAAGTTTGGTCTTAATTTTTTATGAATTTAGAGAGCTCCATCAACTTCAGTGGTCTTCAGCCCAAACTGATGGGTTTTACCCGGACAGCCTTCTGACCACGAGGTGGAAAAAATAGACCTCTCCTTTATAAGGCTATTTGCAAAATTGCCAGCAGCTTTCATGGCCTGTGCAATAGTGTTCCTGTCCCCTCTGTGGCTTTGCAGTGTCCCCTGTGCATGCCCAAACCTCCCACTCACAGGGCTGCTCTTCATCCATTCAGCCTTCAGCTGCAGGAATCTCTTGTGTCAGAGTGACACTCAGTGCTGGCTGAATGGAGATGCTTATTCTCTTCTTTTATTTTTTTTTTAGCCTCTTTTTAGGTTGCTCTTTACATGAACTTTCTAAGGAGTGTGATTAATAAGGACCAATTCATTCCTTAAACAAGCACAGACACACATATCATTTAATCATAATTTAAAAAAGCCTCCACTCCAGTGGCACACAAACCCAGCTATCTTTAGTTGCTCTTGGTCTGAAACAAAGCATGCAAGTATTTTTGGTTGGTTGCTGGCAGCATCTGACAGTAGCTTTGCTTGCTTTTCCTGCAGAACCAGTTTTTTATTAGCTGTGCTGATGACAAAGTTGTCTGGAACAAGATCGGCGATGCGATTGCTCAGAGGATTCTTAAAGCTCACAGGTAACCTGTTCTTAACAAGGCAGTGGAAGTCTTCCAGATGCATTTCCATGGTGTGGTGCAAAATAACACCTTAATGGACACAGCTGTACAATAGCTGTGCCAATGCAGAACTGATGCAGTCGAACATCTGCTTGCGTTCACAGCAGTGAGACTCCTTAGTGGTTTCTTTCCAGCCAGAAAGTGGTTTTCTGGACTTAGCCTGATGCAAATGTATTTTTAACTATGGAACTTGTTTAAAGTCAAGTCCTTTAAGATCTGGTTCAGTGACACCTTTGCTCCACAGCCAACCTGCCTTCAACTGGGTGGTCAGGCAAGTGAATGGGTGGGAACAGTGAACTGGGATTTGTGGTTTATTTAAATCATCTATAGAGAGGATTGGCTTCAAATGGAGGAAGCAAAGACATTTTGAGGATTTAACTGCAGAGTTCAGCTATTGTTTGAGTAACTCTTTCTAGTACACACTAGAGGGTGTTCACAACCTCCAGCCATTGCAAGGGGACCATCATTTGTTCCTGAATGGATCAAATCCAACCACATTTTAGGCATTTTTTTTTGCTTCAGCACACCTAAACCTGTGATAACATTAATGCCACAAGTAGTAGCTTGTCTTCACTTTGATCCTAGGCAGCCCTGCTTAAGGTTGCTCCCCTGGAATCTCTCTTTTAGAGACAAATATTTCGTGGTCTAAAACTGTATCCTGATTTTGCTGTGCTGATATACAGAAAAATTCCTAAATTTCTTCCTTTCATCTCTCATATGCTTTTTCACCATGCACAAAGGAAGATATTTCTTGCATTAATTATTTTTTCCATATTGTAGTTGTCCAGAGCTTTGAAGGGGCTGCTTTCCCAGATGTGCTCTCTCCAGGGTCACAGAATTTTTGCTTTTTTTGGCACTTGAGCGTGGAAATTCCTTACTTGGGTAGAAGCACTCAACCTGATAGAGTCAGCCACTGAGGTGTGGGAGGTATCTGCAAGGTCTCTGGAGCTCCTACGAGCCAGGCTTTGTTTGGAGGCTCTATGGAAAGAGGAGCACTATTCAAACTGGGAGGGCCTGGGTATTATCTGCTGTGCCATTAACAACAGGGTGGAGTTTCCTGTGACCCGTGTGAGCTGCAATTCATAGCCCAAATTAATTGAAATTAGCTAAGGATGAAAATATGGGATGGATTTTCTCACCCAGGGTAAATGAGGAGTGGTGCCAGTGCTGCTGAAAATGGTGTTGCTGGTGTTTGCATTGCAACCTCAAGGCTCTCAGGCAGCTGGACACCTTGGAGCACCTTCCAGTGCCTAAAGGGGCTACAGGAGAGCTGGAGAGGGACTTCGGACAAGGGCATGTGTGATAGGACAAGGGGGAATGGCTTTAAGTTAAAAAGGGCACGGTTAGATTGGATATTGGGAAGAAATTCTATACTGTGAGAGTGGTGAGGCACTGGCACAGGTTGCCCAGAGAATGTGTCCTGCCCATGGCAGGGGAGTTGAGACTAGATGAGCTTTAAGGTCCCTTCCACCCAAACCATTCTAGGATTCGATGATCTCTGTGCTGATCAGCATTCCCCTGGGAAGCCACTCTGGATTGCCTTTCCTGCCTTTGGGGACCTTTGCATCAGTTGCCTGCTATTAGCAATGCTGCTGAGGTAGCAGCAAATTCTCCGAGTAATCTGTTAAGATTTTCCTGTTATATAAAGTTTATGTAACGGGTGTCATTCTGTCCAGATACTAAAAAGTCTAACACAGATTCTTCAGTGACCCATTTCCAGATGTGGCGCTCACTTCTGTATTACTCCAATTTTATGCCAACCTAATGTTGGTGATTCCTCACTGAATATAAGTTCAAATTCTTCACACTCCAGAGTGCTTGGCATTGCCTAAGATTAGAAGTAAATTCAGACCTAAATGGTTTGTATCATAATGCTCATGTTCCAAACTGCCCCAGGAAAACAGCATAGGTGACACACAGATGTTTAACTGTAAATTAAAGTCTCTAGTGAAGCCTGTATACTTCTCACTCTTCTAGACTAAATATTTTTTACTGATGTTATTAATAATGTTCTTTTCTTGGTTTCTTCTTTTTTTCATGGGTGGCTCTCTAACCAGTTTCATAAACACTGGCCTTAGACAAACAAGTTGCTTTTTGGGGAATGCTTTTGTTGGTAGATCTCTTTCATGATATAAACAGACTTGGTTTCACAGTCTCTTGTGTATGGGTAAGTCCTCACTAACTGTTTCTGAGCTCTGCTGGCAAACTAAAGCCAGTCTGCAGTGCACAGCACAGATAGCAGAAAGCGTTGGTTGAAATTAAAGAGACTCGGGTCCTCACTCTCTCCCTCACAGCTCAGATGGGACCCCAGTGCTTCACATTTGCCACACCCTTAAATTCACAGGCACGGCTTGCTCTGGGAAGGAATACTTCTAACAAACACTTCGGACTGGCTTATCCTCAGACTGCTGCTCCCGAAGCGATTTTGTGCTGCTTAAACTGTGTTTGCCATCTAGTGGCAGCACCTTTCCATGGAGCATCCTCCTCCTCCTTCTGGGTGTAGGACAGAAAGTGCTGGCAGAGCAGATGCATCTGGCTTTGGTCAGTGGAGAAAACCCAGGGGTCAACTTTGAGAAAAGCCCCAAGCAGTGCCGTAGTTGTAGCTTTTATTCCAAATGGGATCACGATTAGGATACGGATTAGTTTGGGGGAACTCTGGAACTGAGTTTTTGTGGCATTTGATGTATCAGTGACATACTCGCCTTCCACGAATGATCAATGTTTCGCTTGTGCCCTGAGTTTTTTCCACCTTTTGTGTGTGATGTTTCTTAATTTCTGAAAACCAGGAGGCAGTGGAATGTCAGGTTAGATTGTGGATTTCTGCCTGATAGCTCTGTGACCTTCACTATGCCATGCCAGGCAGTTGTGTGGTCCAGTCTGCACCAGTGTCAGCAGGACTGGGCTATTGAGGTTCTCAAACAAACTTCTGTAGTGGCAGATGCAATCTGTAAAATACTTAGCCTTCCCTCGAACATCCATGAAAATGTGGTTCTTTTCCTTTAGCTTCTTTTGTTGTCCGCTGAGAGTAAATTATTCCTTCTCCTCCTGAAGGAGCACTTATGGAAGTACTGATGGTGGGTGATGAAGACCTGAAACTGGAAATCCACTTGACACTTTGCTCCCTTAAAAGTCACCATGGGGAAGTGAAACCAAGGGGATTTCATCTTGTATGAAGCTGTAACATTTCCAGGCTGTTACTCCCCCGAACTATCGTTTCAGGGAAAACAAACGTTTCCGAGTGTACGTGGTGATCCCGCTGCTGCCTGGGTTTGAAGGAGACATTTCGACTGGTGGGGGGAACGCACTGCAGGCCATCATGCACTTCAACTACAGGTACTGCAGGGCTGTTGGAGACCTCCCTGGACACCTCCCCCTGCTGTGGGGGGTCCTCAAGACCCCATCTGCCATCAGCGTGTCCAAGTTGGATGGGTCTTTGGGCAACCTATGGCAGGGGAGTTGGAAGAAGATGACCTTTAAGGTCCCTTCCAACCTAAATCATTCTATGATTTAGCTGATCCAGCCAGGACTTGCTGACCAGGATTTGTCTCCAGATCTGTCTTTTTGGCCAATACTTGGCCTGGCTCTGCCCACTGGCCCCATGAAGGAAGTGGCATCTTCCCCACTGCGATTCCCCTGCTCTGGGATGGATGTTTGGGGGGGGCACTTGCAACCCATCTGATCTCATGGCAAGGACTGAAAAGCAGCAGTGCCAGGTAGCCCTTGTGCTGGGAACAGGCTGTAGAGGAAAGCAAAATGACCCAAGGCAAAATGTTTTTACTGGAAAACTGCTGTGTTATGGTATGGCCAGGGCACAGTCAGCCTATGGAGACTACTGCTCCCCCCAGAGTGAATTCTCTCTGGTCTGCAGGTGTTCTGCAGCACCTCCAGAAGGATGAGTGGGGCAGGAAGGAAGCAGCATGTCCCCCTAACCAGAAGGGGGAAATGTCCTTCTAACCAGACCCTTCTGCCTAAGCTTTTTTCTGCAAGGACAACCATTAGTCTTGAGAAATTGCCCATGGGTTGGTTGTTTCTCAGTGAGATGCCAGCTGTGACTTTTCCAGCCCAACCACTATCCCACAAACTCCCTGACCCAGCATTTTGCACATGTTGATGTTTTTTCTTAACATGATTTCACATTCTGAACACAGAGGCACATCCAGTGGCACACAGGGTAGCAGCTCTGTTTGTCACACATTTACCATCATTGCAAAAATGCTCCCCAGCTTCTATGCTGGGTTGGTACGAGCTCCATTAGAAAATGAGCAGTCTTTGATGTATCAACAGTTATTTGGGAAAAATATGTGCTCTGGAAGCACCCTGTTTCTCCTGCTTGCATGGGGTATTTGAGAGGCATCTGTGTTTGTGTTTTACCTTGCCTGGTTCTGCTCCAGCCTATGCTGCTGCCTCGAGTCGCAGTGATGCTGATGGCTGCCTACTTTCTTTCCAGGACCATGTGCCGAGGAGAAAACTCAATCCTGGCTCAGCTGAAGGCAGAGGGTGGTAAGAACTTTATTCCTCTCCTCTGTGTTGTTTAGTCTTGTTACTGCTGTAACACGTAATACAACACATGCTCTGGACTCATGGGGCTGTGAACCACCTCCTTCCAAACCGTCATCCCATGGCGAGGTCTGTTGGGTCATGTGAGCCATGGCCACTTGTCAGACTTCACGCCTGGATGCAGCCCCAATCCGGAGGAGGGGAGCACCCCAGGGAGGAGCACGGCACAGTTGCAGCTGCTCGGGATTGTGTTGTTTGGAAAATGTCCTGAGAGGGGTCACGCTTCTGGGAGCGATGAGCCCTCAGCATCCCCTGTGAATCCCACCCAGGGTTTGCTTCTGGCAGTTGTGAAACACTTAGAGGAAAAACCTGCCTAAGCAGGACGCTGAGTTTCTTCCTTGCCACGAGGATGCCTGCTGGAATTTGCTCTGTTGGGAATCAGAGTACCATGAAAACCCACGTATCACAAACTCTAGGAGCGTGCATAATGCCTCATTCGTTCTAGGTCTTGGTGTAAATCTGACCTGCACACAAGTAGGACACATTTTCCATACTGTGCATGGACAAAACACCTGCTTCCGGCCTCCTTTCTGCAGGATCTGCAGAAAAACAGTTGCAGAGTCCAGTTATTTTAAGATGTTCGGACCCTTGTGTGCTGTGCCAGGGAGATTGGGGTCATTCTCGCTGAAGTGGAAGTCTCTGAGCAGGCAGCAGATCAGAGCAGCACTGAGAGCCCACAGGCAGCTTTTGAAGTCTATTTTTAAAGAAACTTATTTCCATTATCTGTTTGTTTGTTTTTTTTTTTAAGTGAAAAGTGAACTGTTATTTATGTGGGTCTTTATGTAAAGAGGGTCTTCCTTTTCTCTTCCACCTCCCTCATCCCATCGGTTTTTTTTGTCTTTTAATTTTCAGTTGGAGATAAGTGGATAAACTACATATCATTCTGTGGACTTCGAACATATGCAGAGCTGGAAGGAAAACTAGTCACAGAGCTCATCTATGTGCACAGCAAACTGCTCATTGCTGATGACAACACGGTTATAATCGGTGAGCAGGAGCTTGCAGGAGGGATTTGGACCACTGGGTTGTACCTGGATCAATCCCTTCCCATCCCCATGCACAGTGCAGGCTGTGGTTCCATGGGCTTTTCTATGTTGTCGTTTCTTTGCTGAGAAATATTTTTCTGTTAAAAAAAAACAAACCCAAAACCCAACCTCATAAATTCATCACGAGAGAGGAAGGGATTCAGAGGGCTGTCATTTAATTTGTTTTTCTAAAATGGTTTTAAATCTGTGTGTAACCGTGAAGAGAATCCCAGTGCAGGGAATATTGTCCATCTGTCTTGTATCAAACTCTGCTCGAGCAGGAAGATTTGTGAGACTTGTCATCTGTTCCTGAAAGAACAGAATGTGCCGTAAAATTTGGAAGGTTTGGACAACATGTGTCATGTATCAGCTCTGTTTCCTAAGAATGGGGCAATATGCTATAAGGAGTAATAGATATTATTTCATCCATTTCTCTTACCGTATTTATTATGAGAACATGAAGCAAAGACAAGAGTGTTCAGGCTCAGAGTTCCACACTGCAGCAGAAAAGCAGAATTTCAGCCTGTTTCTTTAAAGAAGCCCTTTTTGAGCTGTTATATCAGCAACGAAAACTTTGCCAACAAATAATTTAATACCAGATTTTGCAAGACTCAAAATACTCCCCCACTTCAAAGCAGTGATCCAGCCTGTGGTCTCAGATGACCTGTGGTGAGGTTTGCTGCTCTGGCACCCTCTCAGGGGCTGGATCCCATCTCCAGTGTGCACAACAGCTCAGAGGTGGTTTGATATTAAAACAGGAGAAGTGTTGTTCCTAATGGGGTGGTCTGGGGGCCTGGGACAGCTCTGAATTTCTATTTTCTATACCTATAAGCCTGAGGATGGATTTTTACACAGCATTTGCATCCATCTGGGTGGTGAGGGGATAGGGCGCCAGTGTCATCCCTTTTTCTCATAAGAGAGTGCACAGAAATTAGATGTTCTTGGGGCTACTGTGCAGGAGGTGAAAAGAAGGAGAGGAGCTTAGCTTGTTTTTCCTCTGGAGGTGTTAGCTCCCCTGGAATTAATCCAGTCCCTGGGAAGGCTTAATGGCTAACTGCTGCCACGAGGGTCTCTTACGACTGTCTGGAGATCTTTTCCCCCACCCCCTGCCTTCTCCTGGCTGTGTGGGAGAGAGAAACCTCTTTGGGGGACAAAGGCTTAGCTGGTCTTGAGCAGAACCCCCCTGAAAGGCACAGCCTTCCACAGCAACCTGGTGTAGTGGAAGGTGTCCCTGCCCATGGAAGGGGGTTTGGAATGAGATGGTCTTAAGGTACCTTCCAACTCAAACCATTCTGGGATTCTGTGATTTACCCACAGAGCCCATCCTGTCTCAGGTAACTTGGCATCCAAACCAAATGCAGTTAAGACATTTAAAGCTGTGGCTCCTTCAGCAGAAGCATCTGGGAAGTTACAGAGAGAGTAAACTTTTGAAAGTGTTGGCCTGGGCATGGCTGTGATTTAACCTTCTGCCCAGCCTGGAGCTGTTGAATCCTGCAAAAATTAGTGGTTTGTTTTTTTTTTTCCCTCTCCACCAAATCCCATCACTCAGGGTTTGTGTTTCCAGAAGGAAGCCCTCTGGTTGGGATTTTCCCTAGTGATGGATGGTCCCCATGGAGCTGAGGGTTGTGGAGGGCCCAGGGGTGGCGGGTGGTGATGGAGGGTGTGTGGGAGCTCTCGTGCAGCAGTGGGGCATTGCCTGTGCTCCCTCTTCCCCCTGCCCAGGCTCTGCCAACATCAACGACCGCAGCATGCTGGGGAAGCGGGACAGCGAGATGGCCATCATCGTGCAGGACACGGAGACCGTCCCCTCCGTGATGGACGGGGAGGAATACAGCGCTGGGAAGTTTGCCCAGTCCCTGCGGCTGCGCTGCTTCAGGTGGGACGCGTGGGGCTGGCCCAATGCTGCAGGGCGTGGGGATACAGGCAGGGCTCGCTCAGGGTGACATGTGCCCCCAGCCTTTCAAATCAACAATTTTAGCACTGCCTGGCCTGGATTTAGCCCAGGTTTGGTGCTCTTTCACTGGCCGTCCTCATGCTGCTCCTGTCCTCAGCTCGGCACCTTGGCATCACAGATTGTTTTTCTCCAGGATTTCTCTAGCAGAGCTCATAAACAAGTGGTATTTCCCCTCCACGTCCCGTTTTCACAGTCTCTCAATCTTGGGTGGCAATGTCACTTTCTAATGGAAGTTTCTTCACTGGGAGCAGCCATCTGGCCCACAATACTGCCATTTTTTCTCTAAGACCTTTTTCTTTTTCCTTTTTTTCCCCTCATCCTATTTCCCATCTGGACAGTTACTGCGCAGAAAAAAAAAGAAGAAAATGGAGCAGCATTTCAGTTGGCAGACTGTCACAGGGGATGGGAGTGGGAGGGTGCTGGGAGGGTTTGGCAGGTCCCAAGGAAACTTCTAATCTCCTGGCATTTCTCAAGAGGGGGAGTGCCCAATGCTTCAGCCTCTCTGAGCATCCATCCCCTTGTCTTCTCAGGGTTGTCCTTGGCGGCTCCGATCTCAATCCGGAACACCAGGATCCTGTATGTGACAAATTCTTCAAGGAGGTGTGGATTTCCACAGCAGCTCGCAATGCCACCATCTTTGATAAGGTGAAGAACGTGGTGCCTCTCCCCTCTCTCCATCCCACATGGAGGCAGCAGATGCCAATGGGAAAAGCAGCACAGAGAGGGCAAGGGCAAGCAGGTCCAGCTCCTGGGGTTGGACCTTCAGAGACGCTTTGAGGGAACGAGTAAATTTGGATGCAAGAGCTGTGAACAAGAAACTGGAGTTTGTGCATCCTCAGAATGTGGTGGCACCCATGGAGGCAGGAGATCTGATTTGTCCTTCTGTTTGTATCAGTACTTATTGTAGTCAGCCACAATGTAACTGGGGCAGGAGCAAATTTTACTTCTGTCTTTTAATGAACTTTTGCAATGATCAGAAAAAGTCTTGGAGCTTCCCCTCTGCTTGCTCTAGTGGATAGGCACACACCTCTTCCCTCCCCGTTCTTTGGGCTGTTAAATCACTCCCATTCTGGGGAATTTGTACTGGATGTTTTGGTGTTTCTCAGGAACTCTGCATTGCGGCATTTCCCCCACTCTAACAGGCCATTCTTCCTTTCTGTTTTGATCAGGTGTTTCGATGCCTTCCCAGTGACCAGGTGAATAATTTAACCCAACTGCGTGATTTCATCAGCAAGCCCAAATTAGCAAATGATGATCCTGCAAAAGCAGCAGAAGAATTAAAAAAGATTCGTGGGTTTTTAGTACAATTCCCCTTTCGTTTTCTGGAGGAAGAGTACTTGCTTCCCTCTGTCGGAACAAAGGAGTCCATGGTACCCATGGAGGTTTGGACATAAGAAGATGCAGACTGCTTTTCCTTTTAAAGTCTTGTTCTCAGGAGAGCTGATGAACAATATGGGATTTCGGGAAGCTTTTTATTGCGAAAAACATCTCCACCAAGCTAACGTGCCTTTCTTAGGGATTTTGGTGGAGGAACACGAAGCAAATTGACACTAGCAAAGGAAAGGAGCAGAAAGACTTGGAGACGATGGCAAATGAGAAGTTTAACCTCTGAAGGAGTTACTTCTTCAGGCACGTTCTGGGCATCTAAAGGACACAGGCCACTTCCTAGGACAGGAACTCAATCCCAATCGATGTTGTTACCACTGCCAGCTGTATCCTGTGGTTGCAAACGTACTGTGATCGTGCTGTGGATGCGCAGGAGTCGTGGGCTGTGTGTGCTTTTAAGGCTTTTGGGTATCTGCACCGTGGCTCACTGGAGTCCCCCCATCTCACCCCGTTCACACACTGTCGGAGCATGTTGTGCAGCCCTGGTGTTGTTGGGAAGTGCCCCTTGCTGCTGCCTTGGGCTGTCCTACAGCTTTCCAAGTGTAGGTGTTTCCCTTCTTAAGTGGAAACGGACTAACAATCTTGTATCAGAATCAGAATTTCGGTCTCTTCTTCCCTTTGGGAGAAAAAAACCCTTTTCCTATTGCAACTGGAGCAATCAGCAGCCCTCAGGCTTGGCAAAGGGCAGTCTCAACGGAGCCAGAGGCGCTGGAAATCAGTGGAATTTGCTGGCCTTTGCAGACACACAGCATGTCAGTTTGGTCCCACTGTGCGAGATGGCTTTCCTGAGGAGAGGATCAAGGTTCCAGCTCAATCCTGAGGTCTCTGGAGCCACAGGAAAGCAAGGCACCGTGTGTAATGGGACAGAGACTCAAAAGCTGGCGTGAGACAAACCAAGCTCTGCACTCAGGGCCCTCCGTTCATGCATTTTTCTGGCAGTTTATGGTAGATTTTCATTTCCATCCCTTTCCTCCCTATTTAAAAGAAGAGAAAGGCCATTAAGCTGACACCATGCTCAAACTGAGCTGATGTGGTTTCGTAGATGGGGTGAATGCAAGGGGGAAGGGGAGCAGTTGGCAAAGCCTTGTTC
This sequence comes from Corapipo altera, assembly GCF_003945725.1. Classification (NCBI taxonomy): domain Eukaryota; kingdom Metazoa; phylum Chordata; class Aves; order Passeriformes; family Pipridae; genus Corapipo; species Corapipo altera. The sequence continues at coordinate 7,588,353 of NW_020884895.1, forward strand.
CTGCTCTGCTTTGTTATTAGACCAGCCACAATCTTGAGCTCAGTCACGCAGGACATGACTTCCCAAGCAGAGGTAAAACTCCTCATGCCCAGTCCTGTTTTCCATTTCTGTAAAATGGTTTTCAAAGCTCTTTTGCATCTCCCTGTGCAGCACAACAGCTGTTCAATACAGCATCCCTGGGAAAAACACTACTGTTCCTGGGTTAGGACCTCATGTGGTGGGCACCATCCTGGCCCTTATCTCTATCCCCATCCTGCAATGAGCCATGTCTCCCGATTTCATGTCCAGCTCCAACTAGAGGTGTTCCTGGCAGTCAGCAGTGCTGTGTCAAACACTGAGAGAACATGAGAAATGCCTGAGGAAACTTGGATCTGGAGGATTGTGAGGCTGAGCTCCTCTGCTGCCCCTGCATCCAGGGATCCCTTCCCTAGCTGGATTATACCTGTGCCCAACACTCCTTAGACAAAAGGCCAGGTGAAACCATGTTTTAGTTCACAGGCAAGTTTATTTTTTCCTTTTCTGGCTCTTCCAACAGTTTCATCTGCTTTTAACTGGAAAAGAATCCCAACAGTCACCTACCTATCCCCAAAACAGCTGGCATCACATTTTAGCTGACTCCCTCCTGCATTCAGACCTGTAAAGAGGCACCAGCTAATTCTGTACCTGCTGCATCACCCGAGTAAGGAACAACCCCAGATGTTCTTCCAGGGCAGCCCAGTCTCAGCCCCTTCCTTCAGTTTCCAGTTTTATGCTTGTGTTTCGTAGATGCAGTTGCCTGTTACACTCCTTTTACGTTGGTGCATCTGTGGTCTGGTTCACCTGTTAGAAGTGCATGTGCAGCATTTTATGTGATGAACTGGAGTCCAGGGGGTTGATGCTTTTACCTGGCATGCTGTAAGCACAGAAGTACGTTCCCTTGACTTTTTTTCTCTTAAAAATACTGACCTGGGTTCACCCCCTGGAGAGCCAGAGCAATATGTGCCCTGACCATTTGCGATCAAGAAAGATCAAAGGTGTCTTCTTATTTCACATCAGGTTCGGAGCTTTTCTCCCCTGATGTTTTTAGGTGTTTTAGTTTGAACAAAGCTGCTGACTTCAAACAATTACAGCCTGTCAGAGAGTCCCTGTCAGTCATACAGATCTGTGTTCAGAGTAGAGAAGGAAGCGTTCAAGCCTGCCACCCGTGCACTGAACCTTGAAGTGTAAGACTCCTGTCATCTTCCAAGTGCTCTTATTGTACCCGTCCTCATATTAGCAAAGGTTTTTGTAATTGTTAAATAATCCTTACATTGTCTTTTAAAGTGGTAGGTAGCTAATTACTGGGGCTTCCTAACTCCAGGGGTGTTAAGTTCCCCCCTCTTCCAGGCTGCTGTTGGGAAAAACCACCCAGGTTCTGCAACACTCAGCCCACCATGTGATGGCTGCTGGTCCCCAGTGACACAGCAGAGCCATGGAGGGAGATTTAATTGACTGATTCTGCATGGAAAGGTGCTAATTAAGACGGTCTTTCATTACTGAGGTAGCAGAGAGCCTGACATTGGTTCTCTGTCTGGGAGGAGGCTTCGGTTTTTAGGAACAGAGGCACCATGCTGAGCATCCCTTCCCTGTGTTGGTGCTAAATTCCTGATACTGGGAATTTAGTAACGTTCAAATGCAAGCAGGGTGTGCACAGCAGCCTCAGCATGGAGCAGAGAGCCCAACATTCCTAGGGGCTCGTGGGGCCACCAAATCCCCCATAGATGCAGCACTGCTCGCCCCAAACAGATGATGGGGCTGGAGCCATTCCCATTGGAGGCCCCACTCGTTCACACCACGGGCTGTGCTGTCCGGAGCTGGCTCCGTGGGTCCTGTCAGCTACAGGTTTGTTTCTTACATTAAGAAGCCTGCGAGGTTGAACACCTTGAGAGAGTTGATTTCTGCACCTGAACAATCACTACTTTAGTCCATCATACCAGCGTGGGCTCAACACCTTCAAACCAGAGAGGGTCACCCACAGATACCCAGTGCTGTAACAAGTGCTGTGGATTCCAGCACTAGCAACCCCAGAAACATCAGCTGTTTTTTGTGACATTTATTTGTTAGAACTATAGGAAATGAGAACTTCTCCCAGGTTCAGACTTTATTTTGTAGTTCAACCCAAGTACAACACTTCTTTTCCCTTTAATTTATTCTTTAACATGTGCCACTTTGAGAACTCACACTCCTTTCCTTATTTTTTTAATGGTCTGATATTTTAAAATACATGTTTTGTTGTGTAGATGTTGGACTGGATAAATGTTTCATTGTGGAGTTAATGCATGGTTTAAAAAATGAGGGATAAAATGTCATCGTATGCAAGAACTGTACTAAAAAATAATTTGTAGGAGAACCACTCCAGTGCTCCATGGCAGTTGCAAGGTGCTGGGCTCAGTTTTTGGTTTGTCGGTCTCAGTTTGTCCCCTGACTTGGTGTGAACTTTGCTGGATTAAACCCCCAATGGTCCCCTTTTCCTTTCTTTTGATCAGGTTTCACAGCATGATTTTGCAGTCCTGGTGCTGTCCCTGGGAGGACCTCGGTGCAGGTGTTGCCCACCTGGGACCCTGCCATGAATAATTTACTGTATCTGTATTCCTTCCAAGGGAACATCCCTGTACAATCAAGCCCAGATGTGGTTTGCTGTTGTTATTTCAGCGTAATGAGTCTTGTGCACTTGTAGCAAGGACAGTCAGGGGGTTTGTCTGGGCACAGAGCTGCATTTGTGGAGACATTGATATGTAAGTCTGAATAGTCCTGTAGGATAATGCCATTTCCCTCTCCTGCAGAATGTAGAGACCCAAATCCATGCTGGTCTAAGCTGACACCTCTCCACCAGCAGCAGAGCCTTTCATGGTAGGATGCTGTGGTGGCCAGGGGGAAGAAAGCCAGTGGTCTCCAGACCAGGATATGGGCAGAGGTTGGCATCTCTTGGGTGCCCCACGAGATGTGAACACACTGTCACAGTTTGTGGCACTTGTACTGCAGATGGTTTCAAACAAGCAGTCTCCTCTGCACTGCTGAGATCCTGCTGAAACCAGGAGCTTTGCAGAATCCCAGTTTAAACCGGGAGCATAATGTCATGGCAGTGAATCAAGGCCAGCCTGTAAATCTAAGTGTAACAAAGTAGAACAGCCCCACCAACTGCACATCGACCACTGAATGCAATGATCCTCTTGGGGTGTCACTTTTTTTTCCTATTTTCCTTTCCCTGCCTGCTTTCTTGTTGTATTTTCCAGTATTTGTGATTATTCTATTTTTAACCTTCCAGTGTCTTTCCATAAAATCTCCTCTTTAATAATTCCATCTTTCCCTAGTCCTGACACTAGGGAAATGACAAAAAGTGTCAAAGTCAGTTTTGGAATGTTGTTGTTCGGGGTTTTTTTAAATCATGTCTCTAGCTACACTAATCCACACAAGGAGAGCTTCCACTTGGGATGTGAGTGCAGTCTCCGTGCGTCCCTCCCTTCCGACAGTGCCGCTGTGACACTGAATATCCCTTCTGTGAAGGCTGCTGGAATTGAGTTTTGTATCCTTGTTCCTGCTAATGATCGCTTTCCTTTCCACTCCATTTGTATCTGGTAAATGAATGTGTATTAATGGACTGAAAATACAACTGAGCATCATGTTGGAACATTTGGCTTTGGTGTTGTTTCTGCCTGTTTTGGGGGCTGTAGCCTCAAACTGCTTTGGGCTGAGTTCTGCCCTTGCTGTGCATCGGCAGTGCTGCCCCAGCAGCTGAGATGTGATGGGAAAAGGCCTAGAATTGCAATAAAAACAGCTAGACTTGAGTATTTTGGGTTTTCCTGGGAGAGAGAAATTGCCGGGGTGAAGCAGCATAAAAAGAAAATTGGACTTCTTAAATAGATTAAAAAATCCTGTTTTAGAGGAGTTTTAATAATCCAAGAGCATTATGAAAGGCACAGACAAAAATGCTCTGTCTCCAAAATAGAATTAACTTGCCACTGTCTCTTTTAACTTCCAGTGAAGGAAATTCAGCAGAGACAGAGGAAGAAGCAGCTGCCTGTTGTCCTCCAGGGGCAGAAGAGATTAATAAAGCATCAGTGGCATTTCCAAGCTCTCTTGTGAGCTGAAAACATATTAACTTCTCCGTTTCTTAGGTTTCATCTCTTTCCTCAGATGCCAGAGGGCTCTCTGCATCTTCAGAACTTCCAAACCCAATCTGTGCCCTCAATAAACACAATAAACCAAGACAAGAGAGCCAGAGGGTCAGGCAGGAGGTCAGTAGGAGGCATCAGGCTGAGTGACACCATCGGCTTGGGCTGCCACTCTGGCATCTCCCTGCTGATTTTGTGCCTTCTGCATCCTGCTCACCTCTCTTGAAGTGGAGATAGTGATGAGTGGGAGCATTGTGGGACCTGACAGGCACTGCTGGGTGCAGGGGTGCTGGGTGCAGGGGTGCTGGGTGCAGGGGTGCTGGCTGGCACCAGGGTGGGCAATGGGCTCGCACAGGGCAGCCACAACAGAGGCTGGTGGTGTTGCTGGCTCTGTCTTGCCAGCTTGGTTTCTGTGTGAGCAGTGCAGGAGAGCTGTGGGATCATAGCGTGAGCTTATCTTGGTGTAAAATTAATGTGAAACTGGAAGTGGTCCTGAATCTAGAGAGTTCAGGTATCACTTTGTAGGAAGGCTCCTTTCCTTCTTCTATGTGATTGTCCTGGTTTGGGCTGGGATAGAGTTCATTTTTAGTAGCTGGTGCAGTGCTCTGTTTTGGATTCAAGTAGGGGCCCAACTTGAGGGCGCTGTTGCTGTTTTTGCTGTCTTCCCTCTCCTACACACAGGGACACAGTGCTTTCACAGGGCATGACTTCATCCCCATCCATCCATAAAGGCAGAAGTGAACACCAGCTTATGGCTGTGGCTGGCACCGACTGCAGGGAGGCAGGAACGCGATGGCAAAACTCCCCTTGACTTTCCCACAGCCAGAGCACTCGCTCGCTGAACAACTTGCAAAGCCTCTAATTTATCTGATGGCTCCTCGCTGAGCAGGAACGCAGCCCATGCATACCCCGAGCACAACGTGCCCTTGCCAGTGCATTTAACAACCTGTCCTTTCCAGGATGGATTTCTCCAGCCACTTTTACGCCTAGGCCGTTCCTGCCTCATCCCACAGGTCAGCTCCTGCATCACTGATGCAGGCATCCAGTGCTGGAGGCAGGAGGAATCCTCTCCTCCACCCCAGCACCCGGCACATCTACTTTCTGGCCCTTCATTAGCATTTATGCACCAAGCTCTCAATAACATGTCGACTTTTTAATGAGTGCCAGCCCTTTGTGTGTGTGAAATCACTAATAAGCTGTAGTTATTTTTGTGTAGAGGAGGAAAGCAGGGAAGAAAGAAAGAAAAGGTTTTGTGAACCAGGTCTAAAGGTACATGAAGAAACAGGTTTCTTCTCACTGCTAAAAATCAATTTATTTTTGTTTCTCTGCAATTGTGCCAGTTCTTCACATTTTCAAGTACTTCTCCAAAGCGCTGATGCAGTGGAGCGAAGGTTTGAAGAGCTTGAATCACAACAGCACTGTGAGTGAAATGCTCGATTTTTCTTTTATTGGAAAAATTAAAAGTGACAGCTTCAAAATTGGTTCCACTGCTTTGATTGATTAGTCAGAATATTTAGCTCAAAATGATTATGGCAAGATTTTCTACAGAGGCTCGTGGCTGGGATGGAAATTAATTTGGAGAAAGGGGGAGGGGAGTTGTTAAAAAAGAAATTATTCTGCAAAGGACACTGTTTATCCCCAGATTCAGTGATGAGGAATCTCTCCATATTCAGCCTGATTTTGGTAATTAAACATCCCATGAGTTCCCATTTGAGGACAAAGGGAAGGAAAACAGGGAGATAGTGTTGAAGTGGCTTCACAGGTGACTATTAACCTGGAGATTCTGGTGCCCAGTGGCAGCAGGGTGCTGCCTGCATGCTATTCAGGAGCTCTGCAGTGCCCTGTGGATGACCTGTCCTTATGGAATATCCTGACTAGGAAACCTGCCCTGGGCCAAGGGTTGGGCGTTTCACTGGAGTCCTGCCAGGGCAGGTGAGCTGGAGGTCACCCATCGGGAAGCTGAGGGATGCTGAAGGTGGTGTGGGCACAAGGGAAGTTCAGGTAAGAGCTGGACCCACCTGTCCAGCTGGAGGATCCACCAGAGCCAAGCTGTGTGGTGGTTGCACACCTGGGAGCATCATGCTGTCCAGGCAGGTGCAATCCCACCACCGTGGTCTGCAGCCTCTCTTGTTCTGGCCAGACCAGTGTGCACTCCCTTACATTCCTGATAAAGGCACAGCTTAAAAGCAAGTGTGTCACATGGATGCTCCAGTGTCTCCAGACAGACAGCTGCTCTCTCACTCCAGGTCCTTCCTGGGGTGGGAGAGCTGGGGCCACCTGGGAGAGAGGGGACAGTCAGGCTGGGCTGTCACCCAGCAAGACACCAGTCTTAGAATCACAGATTGGTTTGGGTTGGAAGGGAACTTAAAGGTCTTGTTCCACCCCCTGCCATGGGCCAGGACACCTTCCACTAGCCCAGGTTGCTCCAAGCCCCATCCAACATGGTCTTGAGCACTTCCAGGGATAGGGCAGCCACAGCTTCTCTGGGCACCCTGTGCCTGGACCTCATCACCCTCACAGTAAAGGATTTTTTCCTGATATCTAATCTAAACCTGCTCTCTGTCAGTGTGAAGCCATCCCTCCTTGTCCTGTCACTACATACTCTTATAAATAGTCTCTCTCCATCTTTGCTCAGGCTCCTTTCAGGTACTGGAAGGCTGCAATTAGGTCACCCCAAAGCCACCCTCTCTCCAGGCTGAACAATTCCAATTCTCTCATCTCTTTCTCATGGGTGAGGTGCTCCACCCCTCTATCCCATCTTGTAGCTCCATCCTGCTCCTGGTTTCCTGGCTTAGGCATTTATCTGATTCCTCCAGTTTATCTCACAAAACAGGAAGAAAAGTATTTCTATTCTCTTCCCTGGGTTGCCTTCCTTATTTCATTCTTTACCAGCCAAATGCACATTAAGGGACCCCAGCCAAGCCCAGCAGACTCACAGGCTGGAACCTGCATGTTGTACATCCAAGGAAAATGGATCCTTCAGGAGAGGACTCCGGCTGCTTGCCCAGCATTTTTTAATTTCGACTTGAAACATGGGTTTGAGACTTTTGATATTTTTTTTTTTTTTTTTTTTTACATTTTAGGATTTCACATTTCAGACATGCTTCTCCTAGAAATTTATACGTGGTTTATGAAATAAAATACGAAGCACTGTAACTGCAGAAATATGAACTAGGTACTGTATACAGAATTAATTTGAGGCAGAGTTAATGGTTTTCTTTATACAGAAAAGCCTCATTTGGCCAGCATGAGACGTGGAACTGGGAAACTCCAGAAATAAATACAACTGTAGCCACAAGCACAGCAGTTGAAGGATGTTTGTCCTTGGGTGTCTCACATCTCCTACACAGTGAGTACCAGCTGAACCCCACATATCTTTTAAGACTGTGTTGGCCAGCACATCCTGACTGGAAAGAGTAATGCAGATGTAACCAGGGCATTTAATCACACATAGGAATTTAAGTTGTTTTTCCTTGTAGGATCCCTATAGGGATCACACTACAGCGAGATTTTACTGATAGATCACTCTTAGGTAACAATCCACCAAACTCTTCTTGACTTGACACAACTGCTCTGTCAAGGTGGGTGTAGGGATGCAGTGCCCATGGCTGAGGGATCCTAGGTTAAACTGAGCTGCAGTCTACAGCCTTCTGGGGACCAGATGTTATGAGTGAAATGTCCATCTCCACACCTGCTAGAGCTCCACTTCCAGTTTGTGTTAAACCTGGCATCCTGACAATGTTGGCGGCAGCTGGGGACACAGGGGGAACCTGGAGCCCTGCAAGGCGGGAGCTCAGAGGACTTTTCCCTGGGTGCTTCTTCCTGGTTTGGTGGGGAGCCTCTGATCCACCTCACCCTCTCCATCACAGTCCTTGCCTGCAGCAGTGCCCATCTCCACCCCCTCCAGCTGGAGGGACAAGCTGGAGGCCTGATGCCACTCATCAGAGACACACAGGGGTCACGAGTGATGTGTCTCCAAGATAAGCTGGTGCACAGCAATATGTTAAATCCACGTGAGAAAGCATTGCTGGGAAGATGCTTTCCCGTGGATCCAAATCCTCCCTGAAATCGAGGGCTGGGTGGCCGCGTTCCTCTAGAGGGTGCTGCGGGCTCAGCCTGCGCAACCCCAGAAAGGGGGTGCCCACTTTGCTGGGTGCCTGCGAGCCCTGACCCCACTGTGCTGGGTCCCGCTGTGCCTGCAGGACCCTACAGCCACAGCTGTGCTGCAGGAAGCTGCAGTCACAGCACGTAACCCCTGGGCACCCTCCCCAGTTGTGGGGTCCCGTTAGAGGGTGGTCCTTCCTCCCTCAAAGGGGTGCCCCCCACATCTGGCCTTGCTGCTGGGGCATGGCAGGTCAGTGTCTCCTCCTTCCCTCTGAGCACGGTCACACTGACACATTTTAAAATTAAATACTATGTGTACCGTGACTGTTTGAGCCTAAACACATTTCCCTGCCTAAAATGTCCTTCCCAGAAGGCTGCACTGGCTCTCCAATGATTCGCTGCAATATGTATCTCCACTTTGTTTCCTTGCAGACCATATCTGTACGACATCGATTGTACTGGCTAAGAATGCTTACAAACCTATTTCCTGCTGCAGGATGATCACATTATACGCAATTACACACTCTAGGAATTTCTCCTGAGATCCAGCTGGGTACAGGCTGGAGTGGCAGAGGAGCCGGAGCGTGTGTGGAATAATGAATCATTCATTCAAACCTCCACGCTGACTTCAAGCTCTTGGGTTGTGTGAGCATGTGGTGAGCTGCACTAGCTGCTTATTGCCCTAAAAAAAAGCCTGAACCACCTAAATCATTCCAAATTTGGTTCCCACTGTGTGTAGGCTTTCTGTGTCTTGCCATTTCATTATTATTATTTTTACCATACTAGAAAGATTTAATGCAGAATTTATTCAATGTCTCAGCAGGATAAGCCTCCATGAGCTGAGACACACTGTTCCAAACAGAGGCTTTCTCAGCAGGAACAAAATCAAGTTGTCCATGTCCACAATGTTCCTGTCTTCACAACAGACCCAGACCAGTATCCTGTATTACTGGTGGTGATGGCAGTGGCAGCAGCACTGTGATGCATTTGCTTTGCAGCACCATGGGGCACCTTCCCAGCATCCTGTGATGCCAAGGGACCTAACACTCCAGCATTTTCCTGCCCTGGAAATCTCACAGCTTTATATATAGGACAGAGCCAACTGGAAACATGGAGATGCTGCTTGCCCTTGAGATGGGCAGAGTTTTTCTATAAACGTAAGTAAACTGATGCTTTTCTTGGATCTGTCTAGTAAACCCATGTGCTGTGGTGTCATGGGAGAAACATAGAGGTGACACATGGACACGATGAACCCCCTGGTGAGGAGCATGAAGCCCATCAAGCTGTGCTGACAGTCCCTGAGAGCAGGGAGCTGGCATGGCCATGGTTCCAGGGCTGCAGCGTGGCACATTGCAACACCCAACAAAGCCTAACCCCCACCTTCCTCTTCCCCTTCCTGGCCAAGCCACTCCAGGAGCAGCTCTTCTGGCCTGCACTGCTCACCCTGGCCTGGTGAATCACCCCCCCACGCAGCACCACATCCACCCCTTCCCTGGTATCCAGCTATGTTTTATCCACTGTTCCATCGTTATCTGCCAGCTCAAAAGGCTGGAGGATATTTGTTAGCTAAAGATTTCCTTTTAGGGAGCTGGAGGCAGATTATCCTGGCTGTTTCTAACGATGTGTAATCTAAGCTGTCACCCACATTTCCAATATTTTACTTCTGGCAAGGCTACAGCGAGGCTGGAATGGAGCTGAGGTGCTGGAAAGCCCTCCTCACACAGGATGGATGATCTCTTCGACCCAGGACCTCACCAATCGCATCGCCTTCATCCTCAGGTCACCTGAACTTACCCTTAATTTCTTTAACCCTCTCAAGAAACATATTCTATTACTTTCCTAAGGCTACAACTTTCAGTTGTTTATTTATTTTTAAATAAGGACTGAAAGTCACATGTGGACGTGTGGTTCCAGGATCTTCAAAAGTGCCGAATATTGTGAGAGCTGGGACAAAAATCAAGCAACATGTCTCCACAGAAACACCCACACATGCTATTTGAACACCCATCCTTACAGAGCAGGCTTGTGCACCCTCCTTTTGTTCAGCGTAACTTATGTTCGTACTAACCTCTGCAAAGAGAATTTAGCAGGGGATTTACTCATACACAGACTTTTTTGTGTTTGTTTCTGGTGTGGCACATCTCCCCACCTGGGTGTGTTTAGCAGGTGCCCAGCATCTTGTGATAAAGCTGAAGGGACATTTCCCAGTGCCATGTGAGGTAATGTCACTTTGACCCTGTATGCTTCTTTCTTTCTGACTAAACGGCTGCTGCCTTGGTGGTTTTGCTGTGCTTAATCTGAACTCAGTATTAGGCTGATGTGCTTGTTATGTTCCCCAGTTGCTTAATCTGTAAAGCCAGGACCTGAAACAAAACACAGGCAGTTCTGGTAAGGGCAAACATGGCTGTTTTGCATGCCTGGAAGAAATTGTTGTCTTACAGTTGCCTTACAGGTTTTTTCATTATTTTAATGGGTAATCTCAGGCAAGCTGCATCTCAGCTCTTAGAGTAGCTCAAGTTAGAGACAGAAAAGAGAGGAAAAAAAATAATAACATACTGAAAGAGGGCCTGCATATTTAAGGAGATCAACTCCTATTTTTCAAAAGCAACCTGGGCTTTTAGCAGCTTAATTGCCATTTACTAGCAGCTGGACTAGCTCTTAATGCTCAGTTTTGCAGAGAAAAAGGCTAATTCTCTTTCAGTGAACAGCCTGTGTCAGCTACTGCAAATGCAAAACTCAGACTTTGCTGTACTTGTCATTTGGTGCTTCTGAGAGCTCACAAAGGGCTAAACCCACCACCTGCTTGTATGGAGGATGGTGGATTTTCTGTTAGGCTATGGCTAACTTGCTTCTTGAGATGTTGTGTAAAGCACTGAAATCCTTTAACGACTAAATAATTCAGAGAAATTTTGCAGAGAGTTTTCTCATGGGGCTGTTGGCACCTTCCCTCTGTGCACTTTGATGAGTGTGGTATGGAGTGGATTTAACCCTTCTTTCCAAGCACATGGTGGAAGAGGACAACAGAACACGACAGTGCAGTTTGCTTTGCTCAAGTAGGACTTGGAAGTCGACTGAGCCACTGCCTTATTTTTACAGCTCCCTTGGCATCCCTTGCCTTTGCCACTGCCCCAGGCCTTCCAGCTGGCTCCACGGCAGAGGTTGGGTTAGATAAGGACCACAAACAGTGCAGTGCATGGACAGACACATATTTGTAGAGCTGATGCCTCAGTTCCCCAGAGCCCTGCACTGGGCATGGCTGGAGCACTGCTTTGACAGTGTCAGCAGTGATGGCTAAAAAGTCACTCTCCAATTGCTGTTGTCTGTGGTGTGTCTCTTTCCACTCATCATCACATGCTTTCAAGGGTCTGATGTTGCAACCCTTGGGGAGGTCAAAGCTCTCAGCCAGCTCAGTGCAGGCTGCAGTACTGCCTGTGCCAGGAGCCATAAACTCAGAATCATAAATTTCTGAATTAATTAAATATATAACGACACTTTTAAAAGTCTCTCTAATACTCTGCCTGCTTTGAGCCTGTAGGGGACAGAATTTCAAAGGAAATTTTCCAGTTCATCCCTCCCACTCAGCACTGGTGCACAGGGGAACTGGGTCTCGGTCATGTCTTTGTTGTTTGGGGTTGATGTTAAGTTTCTTCCCAAGGTTCTCCTGAGTGCCCTATTTAGTTCCCAGCTGATGGCTCCCCTGTAGTAACCTACTTGTGAGAACCCAAACTGCAGGCTCAGATGTGGGCAGGGTTTCCTCCTGCTCCAAGGATCAGCCCACTCTTTTCTGCTCTCTCAACTGAAGATGGAGTCACTCCACTGAACATGCAGAACGCCTTCAACAGATATTTTCAAAACCACTCAGTTTCCTGCCGGGTGTTTTGGTAGTTTCTCAGAAATCACATGTTAACAGTAAGATCATCAGCTAGTTTTAATATACCCATTTGCTTTCGGTCTCTATATCCTCGTGCTGAACCAAGTGTTGACTGTGCTTTTCCCATCCTGGATGTCCCTTCATTCCCAGGGCTCAGCTGACCAGTGGGATGCTGCACAGCTAGGAGAACCCTTGTCTCTTCCTAATGGGTTTGCCTCCCATGGGTAAGGATGTATAAATCTGAGTATGTAAACTCTACACGACCTCCTGGGCCTGAAGCCAGCCTCCATCCACATCACTGCTGCAGAAGACTTTCCATGCATAAATCCAGACTCAAGTGGCTCTGGCTCCTTTTTGAGATGGTGAAGTGATATTTTTGGGTGCTCTGGTTATGATTTTCTCTTTCAGCAAGTCAGAAAGCCCATGCCTTGATATTCTCCATACGTTTCCTAAGCAAGCAGCGTATCTTACCTTTGGCGAACATTTGGGTGAGCTTTTTTAAGCTTTTCCTTGTTATGACAGGACCTAGAACACCCCCTTCCTCTTTTTTTTTTTTTTTTTAAACCATTTTCATCTAATTCCAGGAGGAGTGCTTTCATAGACTGCCACATCTCCACGAAGGCATGAGGAAGTAAACACCTCTGAGCGAAGCCTCCCCAGAAAGGCAACAGCAGTTGGCTCAAACCCCGTCTTCCTACTCACTCACACTTTAAGCACTACTCAGACGATTACTTTAAGTTGCTTTAACTACCTCCAGTTGTTTTCTGATTCACTTCTGCTTTGGGCATTGATGATGAGTGGGAAGCCTGAAATATCAGACTTGTAAAGTCTACTCTGTGGTTGAACCTTTCTTTTATTCTTTTTGTTGTGTGTGTGCGTATAAAAGACTTTCGCCTTTTGCAGGGGGAAATGACAAGTCTTCAACATGCTTCCAACAAGGCAGAAGCATCGTGCCTTTGTGGCCTCACCTTCTTTGCAGAACAACACAACTCACAAGCCATGGTGACAACACTGATCATCAAAAATAAATGAAAATCTGGAAAAATATATATGCCAAGGAGGTTTGGGACCTGGATAGCCTCCAACCTCACTCGTCCCTGAGCACCTTGTGTGCTTGGCTGCCACTGCAGCTCTGTGGGACCTTTGTTGTCAGGACCTTTGCCAACTGCAGTGCTCAGTTCCAGTTTTGTAAGCCCTTTCCCGAGGAGAGATGTCGAACCCTGCCCACACCTCAGGATAGATTACAATTTTAAAAAAAACCACCTCACTGTTCCTGAAATGTGTCTTAATTAACTCGCAGCAATTTGCATTTGACAAAAGATAGAGCCAGTTTCTCTTGTTCTGCTGATCTGTGCTTCACGCCAGATGGGGGGTGGCTTCAGGTCAGGTGTTTCCCAGGCCTGGGGCTGCCTTTGGGATGCAAGGCAAACCAGGAAAGAAAAGAGAAAGAGGGAATACAAATACTGGTTGGCTTAGGGTAGCTCAGCTCCAGACTGATCCACATAAGAAACATATTGGGATGATAAATAATTTTGATAAAAGGCATTTGACAAACAGAGCAGCTGCTCTGCCCCATGGACGGGGCTGTAAATCCAGTATTTATGGGCAGGGGCTCCCCGAGGACTTTCCTGCTGCGTCGGGTTGGGTCCTGGGCAACGTCCCTATTCCGGCAGCTCACACATTCTGGACCTTACACATACTGATATTATCCCTCAGATCTCAGCAAAGAAGGGATAAATTAGTATTCCTCAGCAGGACTTTGGGGACGTGGTTTGCTGGGAGCAAGGCCACCTTAGGTTTTCTGCAAGCAGTGCAAAAATGGGATTTTGATTGGTTTTTAACCAGTCACAATTGGCACATTTTAAATGACTATAACAGACTTGACACCCTCCTGAAGAGCAGGGTTACCCTTTAATGTTTTTTTTTTCCTTTGCATAGGCGGCACAAAAGAAAAGAGGTTAATTGACAAAACCAAGCCCTGCATCACTAGTGTGGCATGTTCCCAAAAAGCGACATGGAAATGTATTGCCAAAAGGACATGTTAGACCTCCAGTGCTACAGCCAGGCTGATGGGAGATCAACATCAGTGCCTGCTGCATCTGCTGGGGAGGCACGTGTATTATTAGTTACAGCTCTGCTTTACCTAAAAATTGCAACTTTACATTTAAATTTTAACATTCTGGTAAATAATAGTGGTGCTTCAAAGGGTGCAGGCCCTTGCCACCCCAGAGAAGCCTCTCTTAGCTTAGGGAAGTCAAGGGGTGAGTCTGAGCTATGTAAACCAGGCGAAGGCACAGCAAACACTCCTGCTGCTATCAGCACCTGGCTGGGTGTTGCTTCTAGGCTGGTGTCTCCTTGGTGGCCTTGGCTCTTGGTGACAGCACTCAAGAGAAGGCAAATGCAAGAGCAGTGGAAGAGGCATAAAGGAAACCTTTTGCTGGTCCTTGGTGTCAAATATTTTGGGGAAGAACAGCAGCTTGGAGGGACGCTGTGCGCAAGTGAAGCTACTGGAAGTGAACTATCCACCATCTCTTTCTCTGTGGTGCCCCAGGACTTTGCTATTTAAGTGCACCCTGGTGTTCCCTGGGTATAAATCTGTGGAGGAAGGGTTTTCCAAAGAGCCCTTGCTGATTTTCCATTTATTCCCCCATCATAGTGATTACAGGGGTTTGTACTTGAACAATGCTTAAGTGAGGGAGCAATGAACTGTTTACAGGGGATTTTTTTTTTTTATAGAGCTACAGGAGGAATCCTGGCAGCAGGGTTCCCTCATGTAGTCCTGCTCAGCTCCAAGGATGCAATAGAAAAACACTTCTCTCCGTGGAGAGGAACCCATATCAGCAGGAGGACCAGCAATCAGTAAGTGATAATGAATCAGTTAAAAGTGCATTTCAGAAGATCAATAGATACAGGTTAGGGCACATGTAGCCAGTCATTTCTGAGTGCCTTTTAACACAGCTGCATGTTATCATGTTAGCCTAAAGCCCAATTGTTATGCATTTTATAGAGTATTAGTTTTTTAGAGTCCTCATTTCAGTTTGTGCAGAGTCCTTCAAGTATTGTCTTACATGGCCCAACACTGGGGTAAACCTGCCTGGACTTAGGGAACCAGAAAATGTGGGGCAAGTGGTCACAGAATTATTGTGAGCAAGTCATCCACATGTGCTGGTGCAATAAATCATGTGTCAGGGCCCAAATGTGTTTCCTTATTTGTTTCTTTCATTTTCTTGATCGTATTTTGGATAATGATCCAAAGCCCAAGGCACCTGAAGCTGTTGCTAATTGGACAAGGGCTTATGTGTCACTTAGATTTACTCATTCTACACACATCCCCTCACGATATAATTAACTGTTAGTTAATTAAATTTAGTTTCATGCAGAGGTCAAGTGACCCAGGTAGTTTATATATGAGCTGATGCCCTTCAATGAGTAAATCAAAAATGGTGATCTCAGGGTCACTGACATTGGCCCTCCACTGCTGACAGCAGAGCTTTGGGTCATTAAGGTGCTCATTGCTCACTGGGCTGACCAAGGCCTGTAGGAAATATGGTATTTTCACATTTCCTCACTTCCCACATGGAGGATGGGATGTAGCAGCTCAACGCCTTTGTTTGTCTTGTCGGTGACCTGCCCATGCTGCATCCCACCTATAGCTGTGCCAGCACCCACTGGAACACAGGGCACCATGTGGGAAGAGGGGCCACGGTGTGACACAGCGGGGTCCAGCCACCATGACCAGGGGGACCTGTCAGGTGGAAACACAATTTCCTGCTGAACTGACTCACAGCAAAATATTTTGAGCCAGTTCGACTGACTACTCTGTTTTGAGTCACCGTGACTGTAACTGAAAGGTTTTGTTTAGATGCTCCTGGCAGAAAAACAGTGTAGAGAGAGACACAGATATACCAGTAAGTAAATAAATAAAAGAGTAACACATTGGAAACTTAACTTTTTATGGAAAAGGTCTCCTGCAAAAAAGAACTGCCCAGTTCTAGGTTTTCCTGGAGCCTGGCTGGGCACCAGTACAGACTGTGCAGCAGTCCTGGTATCTCCAGAGGTCAGCAGGCACACATCTCCCCACCAAGGCTGCTCCTTTCCCCAGACAGCCTGGAAACAGCAGCCCTCTCCAGGATTCTCCTGTCACTTCCCTCTATCACTTTATGCAATTCTTGTGTCAGTGGTAACAGGAGGGTCCTCTACATTTTCCCCATCTTGACAGGCAGTGGGTAGGTCATAATAAAATAACAGCTTAGCTTGGGACTTTGCTTTCATGCTGAGGATCAGGGCAATCTGTCAGTCTGCAGGACCAGAAATATATATAGATATGTATATTTATATATATATATGTATTAATCCTAATGTTTTTCACAAATAATCCTGTGTGTTCTCAGATGGAAAGCACATTAGAGCAAACCAGTGTCCTCTCTCATCCTGTTTGTTCCTCCCTTCTCTCCTAGAGAACAATGACAGCAGGAGGAAGTCTCGCATTGGTTTGTTACTAGTTTCCAGGCAGTTTTGCTTCCAGCTTCCCAACTACAAGCGCAGCATTGCAATCCCTAGGCTGAAACAGACACAGACAACATCTGGTTTAAAAAAAAAACCACCACGAAAGATTCAGGAGGGTGCTTAGAGAGTCCTGGGTGTTTATTTTATTGAATTCAGCATTTTGATGAAATTTGCCTCTTTATATACAAGTGAGGGCTAATGACTGTGCATGATATCGAGCAGTGATGATTTGTAGCTTGGGAAAAGGGGATAAATCCAGGCAGGCTGCTGTCGCTGCAGGTGATGTGCAGCCCTGCGCGGCTTCCGCTGCCTGCCACTTGGGCAGTTCATTACCAAAAAAAATCACATTCTGCTGCACCCTCACAGCCCTGCAAGCTGAAACACCGGTGCTGCCATCCCCAGTTCCTGTCACCCCTCCTGCCATCAGGACAAATAATGCTGATAAGCCAGGGATGCCAGCCCCCTGCTGCCTGCTGCCTAGGGCGGAGGCACCGATGGCACCGATCCTGCTGCTCCTGGGGAGATTTCATCATCTCCTTCTGTCCTTTGGTCTGACTGTGTCCCCCAGTCCTGCCCAGAGAGGCTGCACCTCCGGCACCAGCAGCAGCACACACACCCCCTAAAAACTGCACAACTGTTTGTAAAACCATTTATTATTACTTTTAAAGCACATCTCCAATCAGAAAGTGTAAGAAAATCCCATCTGCCTGCCAATTGACTCATGTGTAGGGTTTCCGCTTCCCAGATCTGCATATTGTAAGCTCCTGACACAAGTTGATGTTGTAAGTGCAGCTTCCATACGGTTCTCTCAAAGGCAACAGATTTTTTATACATATATATTTATATACGGCACCTGGTTTGGCAGGAACCACATCCGAAAAAGGGAAATAAGGAAAACTAAAAGCTGACTCTACCTAGCTATTGCTGGCTTTGGAAGGGGTTTGGCCAATTCCAAACACAGCATCAATCCTGCTGAGGTCAAGAACGGGAGTCGGTGGGGTTGGGGTGGCTCCTGAGTGTGGAGGGAACAGGTCGGCAAGAGGCTGCCAAATCCAGGTGTGACATGTGGATCCAGCTGCAGAAGGGCCAGCACTGGAGCTGAGCATCCCGAGGAGCACAGGGCAGGCAGGTGGCTGCTGGAGAGGCCCTGGTGTTTCCCACACTCCTGCCTGGCAGAATTTGGGTTCAGCGCCTGAAGCGGGGCAGCTTTTCCCACCAAAGCTGTCAGGCACCCCTGGTCTCCTGGGGTGGGGGGACCCAGGTCCAGCCTGCATCCCTGAACCTTTCTGCCCAGGTCCAGCCTGGATCCCTGGACCCTTCTGCCCAGGTCCAGCCTGGATCCCTGGACCCTTCTGCCCAGGTCCAGCCTGGATCCCTGAACCTTTCTGCCCAGGTCCAGCCTGGATCCCTGGACCCTTCTGCCCAGGTCCAGCCTGGATCCTTCCCTCCCGCTTCTAGTCAGGGGTGTCTGGGTACCGAAAAACCCCGTTTGTGGGGCACCGCGGGCGCACCACCGAGGGTCCCGAAGCCCCCCGGGCTCCATCCCGGCTCCTTCCCCGCGCAGCGCGGCGGTCCCGGCGCAGCCCCCGCCCGTCCCTCAGGGGGGCTCAGCCCGCCCCCGCGCGGCACCGCCCCCTGCCGGCGGGGCGGCACCGCCCCCGCGGTGACAGACAGGGCCGGGGCCGTGCGGGCGCGGTGCGGGGCGGGCGCGGCGATGCGCCGCCGCCGCCGCCATCCCGGCGCAGCCCGCGGCGAGCCCTGCCTGCCTGGCCGCCCGTAGCTCGAGCCCCGCTGCGGGCGGAAGGGGCAGGGGCGGCGGCGGCGGCTTCTCCTTCCCCGGCGCCCCGCATGAGGAGAGGCGTTAAATAGCGCCAGCGCCGCGGCGGCCGCCACTGCCCGCTCGGTGGCGGCGGGGCCGCCTGGCCGGCGGCGGAAACATGGCGAGCGACTCCCCGGCGCGGAGCCTGGACGAGATCGACCTCTCGGCGCTGCGGGTGAGGCGCAGGGCCGGGGCTCGCGGGGAGGGGATGCGGGAGAGGCACCGCCGCCATCCATCGCTCCATCCCTCCATCCGTGCCCCGGTGGGGGGGGGGCGGTGGGGCTCCGTGTGTGTGATGCGCGCCCGCACGTATGTGAATGCGGGTGGGTAACCGTGTGCGCGTGCATGTGCGTGCCCGCCGCCGCGTGTGCGTGTGCACCCACGTGTGTGTGTGTACACATGTGTGTGCACGCGTGTGTGTACGTACACATGTGTGTGTATGTAGGCGCCGTGCAGGGCTGCGGGCACGGCAGGTGTGTGCGTGTCTGTGTGTGTGTGCGCCCGCGCCGCGCTGCGGGGACGCGCCCGGGCGGGTCCCCGCGCCGGGGGACCGGGTGTTGCGGGGTCGGTCCCCCCTCCCGGAGCCCCCCATGGGAATGATGGGGTCGGACATCTCCGGGGTGCGGGGCTGCGCCCCAGAGCCCGCACTCGCCCCGCTCTCCCGGCCCCGCAGCCTGTCTCCATCCCTCTCCCGCTGTGTCCCTGCGTGCTGCCTCCTCCTCGCCCCCCTGGAAAAAGAAGCCCAGCGTGTACCCTTGAAATGTCAGACTCGTCAGACGTGTCAGCCTCGGCGTGGGCTGTGGCCTGATGTCCCCCCGGTCCGTTTTTTCCTGTAACTTTCTTCCTTTTCCCCCTTTCCCCATCCTTCTGGCCGTAAGAACAGCTCGTTGGGAAGGAACGAGCATGGGGAGTCATTGAGGAAAGCAGCGTTTATGCGGGAGGCAACAGCGAGGCTGCTTCTCGCAGCCTGCTGGCATAGACAAATAAATAAAATTAAGCAGAATCCGCTGAAGACTTGCACAAGTGTATTTTTAGAAATATTATTTGCTTCAGTGCAAGAAAAAAAAGAGAAATCTATCTTTATTCAGTTGCCCTACTTTCTTCCTGGTGAGTTTCTAGATGATTAATAGTGTAAATGATTGCTCAGCGATACACACTGTAGATGAGATTGGACTGGGGGACCCATCCAGCTTAAAAACAGACCTGGAGCTCATTTGCCCTCGTAGGTGGAAGGTGTCTTGGGAGAAAGGTTGCTGAATTCAGTGGAGTTAATCCAGGAGAGCAGTATCGTTTGTGGGGGAGGGGTATCGTTTCTTCCCCGCCCTCTGAAAATGGTTTTTTTATTTTAATATTCTTTTTTTAACATCTGTGTTGGGAAGTGCATTTGAACTAGGGTAAAATTTCTTTTAAAAACTGTATGCACACATGCTTAGTTTTTTTTTTTCTCCCTGTGTTTGTGGCTTTTTAATAACAATGCACACCAGATACAGTCAGGGTTTTTTTTTCACTTTGGGAGGAAATGTATATTCCCTGCCTCCCCCGGAGACCCACCGGCAGTGCCTGGTCTGTCAGCAGAGCTGTGCTGGCATTTCAGGGTAATAAGGGGACCTGAAACAAGAGGACCAACAGCAGGGTGGGAGTGCAAAACCATGTCCCCCTGTCCAGCCTCGTCCCCCTGCCCAGAAGTGGCCAGTCTGGCAGCACAGGGCTCCTACCACTTGGACCTCTGCCCCTCTCCGGGGGAGAGACCTGCTCTGACACTTTCCTGTAAACGATGAGGGATGGGGTGGTTTGCAAGCGAGACAAGAATAGGAGCTTAATTTGCCAAGGAATAGATCTTCTTCTAAACTAAGCTCTTCTAGCACTTAGAATAATTGTTAAAGGTCATAAATTCAGCAGATAGGGCACGAAGCATGAATCATTCCATGGGGTCTGAATCAGAAATCGATAGTAAATTTGCTGCCTGAGCACAAAACATGGCAGGGAGGAGTAATTCCCCAAGCCTTGCAAAATTTTTATTTATTAGAAAAGAAGTGTCACATTGCTGCGGGTTTGTTGGTGAGTCTGGGTGGAGGAGATGTTGCTCTTGTGCTGTCTGCATGTTTGAAGGGGTGAGGGAGGGCAATGTGAAAAGCTGGGAGCAGGTAGTGACTCAAAAATCTGGTGAAGGGGATGATTTGTTCCCAGCAGGGGCGAAAGGAAACGTTCAGGCCACTTATCTCCAAGTTTGAGTCACTGAAATGTTCCAAGAGGCTGGGGTTTATAAGCAGTAAGCAAATGTGTGCAAGAAAGGTGGACCTTTGACTGCCAGTTTGCCCTGTCCTTTACTTTGGCTTCCCTACCCCTGTCCCAAGAGAGGGAGGTGGATTTGCAGGACAGCAGTATGCTGTTGAAGGCTGAGCATGGCACGAGCAGAACCTTGCACACCATCATTCATTTCAGCTTATCTTTCCCCGCTGGCTTACGGGGTGGGATTTGTAGGGCTGGGCTGAAAGGTGACATAGGAGGTAGCAGGACCTCCTGGTTTTGCCACTCTGGAGTTTATTTTGGCCACGCAGTTGGGCTCCACCACAGCAGTGCATCTGTTTGACGTGCTGGCGGCTGGGCCAGGAACAAAGCGCTGAATTCTGATTAAAATGCACGGCCTGATGCATCGAGTAAGCTCAGTTCAGGCCGACTCCTGCCTCCTTCGTGACATGTTCCTATCCATCACTGTGCACTGTGCTCGCTGCCGTGGTACCCGGGTGTCCCTGTGTGGGTGCAGAGGGCTGAGCGTGCCAGGAAAGGGCAGTGTAAAGCCCTCGACATCAGAAGGATTCTTGAAACAGAGATGTTCTGGTGGTGGTGCTGGTAATGAGTATTGTTAATGTTGCAGAAAACTGTAATTTAAAGTGATGAGGCCATTTAACAGGTAGTGCTGCATATTATACTGACAAGGGGATAAGATAAACTACATTATAATGTTCTTTTGTATGGGGAAGGAGATATTTTTGCTAGTCCACTCAGCATGTTTAATAGCCAGGTGACCTGGCAATGTTATTAGCAGAATAATGATTAACATGGGGGTTCGCACAGGCTGTTGACAGGCATGTTTGAGAAGCAGATTTTTGCCATAAAATGGGAATGAGCGTGAGGAGGGATGCAGTGTGCCGTGCTCTCTGGTGCTAAATCCACAGCTGATCCCAATAGGAGAGAGCAGAAAGATGGGGCTGGGTTTGGCTTTTTTCCCCCGTCTTTTTTTTTTTTTTTTTTTTTTTATCTTAGCAAATGCAAGAGCCTGTCATCTCTTGCTGAAGGCAGTGGCCTTGATCCTTCTCAAATATTCAGGTCAATAGCTTTTCCTCTGCTGCATCCATCTGCAGGGCCGAGCCTCTGGCTGATGTGCCAGTGGTGGCACTGGGCTGTTCTGCAGTAGCTGCCACAGCTGAATTCATCTGGGGTGCTTTGCAAGGTGTGTGGGAGGTTATAAGAGCTCTAAGGAAGGAAAACTTTTCTCAGAGAGCTGATAACCCCTAGGTTGGCACTGGCCTAGGGCCAACAACCCTTCTGCTCATAATTGCTTCTTGTCTTCTAGATGAGGGGCTCATCCTGGGCATAGGTCACCAAGCTCACCTGGGATGTACGGCTTGGCTGAGGGTTTCCTACAGGGCTGGGAATTTTTTTAAGAAGATCCTTTTTGGGGAAGAAGTAATTGTTTTCTTCATGTACCTGAATGTTGATTTTGTTTTGAACTCATTAACAAAACCCAAGCTTTAGTTATTTACTCTAGTGAAGTGCTGATTGTGCACTTTCTGGAAACTGGATCCTAAAATCATTAGCTGTTTTGGAAAAGCCTGGCCTTTAATGCTCAGTCTTGGAGAGGAGACAGCACAGAATTAAGGAGCCAGTGGGTATTAGCTGTTGCTGGGAAGAATTAGATGAAACCCAAAAATGTCACTACTCTTCCTTTAGCTTTGCTTTGTATAGAAGTGAAGTTTGTGGCCGTTTGTTTGCATTAGTTGGTCACTGTCAAGTGTAGATAAAAGCTGGCATGTTTAAAAACCCACAAAACTCAAACAAACATGCTGGCATTGTCCTGTTTCCAGAACTTTGTCAGTTTATGGCATATTTCTGCATCATTAAAGATTTAGAAGAAATTTTAATGGGGGATAAGCACTGCAAGCCACCACTCAGGAGCATTATCCTGGCAGCATTATGTTAGTTTTCTTCTTTCAGCACCTTTTAAAAAAAGCTCTGAAGCTCAACAGAATTTGGGCAGCTTTTGTAAAGGTCACCTTCTTCCTAAATAGAAAGAGGAACAAATTTGACTAGGGATGGCTTCTGGAGATTAAAAAAGACATGAAAAGCCTATCTGTGCTATGTTTTTCATTGTATGCTACCGTGCAAAATTTGGGACAGATCTTCAGCAAATAAATATATATGGTCACAATTGCTGGGGATAAACACTTTCAGGAATCTTCCATCAGGGACTTCATCTGTCCTATTCCAGTGTCATTCAGTGCACGTGTAAGTTATGGACCATGACAGTGTCCACATATTTAGTGTGTTTTTGAGCCTTTTAGGTTTTTAACCATAAAATCTTGGCATTAGAATACTGGTCTCTGAACCACAGAATCATGAAATGGTTTGGGTTCAAAGGGACCTTAGAGCTCATCTAGTTCCAACTCTCCTGCCATGGACAGGGACACATTTCACTAGACCAGGTTGTTCCAAGCCCCATCCAACCTAGCCTTGAACACTCCCTGGGACAGGACAGCCACAGCTTCTCAGGGTTGCAGTGCCTTGCTCCCCTCTGAGTAAATAATTTATTCCTAACATCTAATCTAAATCTTTCCTCTTTTGGTTTAAATCATCCAAAGGCATGGCGGTGTCCAACTCTAAGCCACTTTTCTGCATCTTGCTTCCATTCCTTGAGCCAGGAGTGCTGATAGTGGTGCAAACATTTATCCTCTACACATGCATGTTTATTCTTGAGTGTGCTTGTGAAAAGTTACAACAGAAACAGGCCTGTCTTCTGCCTAATCTCTCTAGGGTTGATTTTAGTTTTTTCCCTGCCTTCTGGAGTTGTGCAGCCCAGATGCTTCTCTTCTGCAGTTTTCCGTGTGTCCTTCAGCACAGATGCTGTGGTTACTCTTCCTCTTCTTTTGGAGTTCTTCCACAATGCAAAAGTGTATGGTGTTTTTAAAGGGATGGAGAGTCTCTCTGTTCTCACTACTGGGTAGCCATAAAAATTAATATTTTGGAGTGAATTTGTAGCAAAGCATATGCCTTGAGCAGGCTGAAGTTTGAGCGCAAGCACTTTGTTGAGTCAAGGTTTGAAACAACAAAGAGCATTTGATTGGTGTGCATATTTAAAATAAAGGGTCTGATTTTTAATCCATGCAAGAAGGAGGAGTTAGAGGAGGTTTTTGTCCTTGCAATGTGAAGGTAGTTTTTATCTGCCAGGCGCACAGATGTAGTGGTACAGTTTGTGTGGGGTGAGGGGGGAAGTGGTTTGCATTTGATCTGTATGTAAATCTCCAGAAATGAATCACCCAGCTGTGGAAGAGGTGTCCTTGGAAGGCATCATTCACTTGGGGCCATGTCAGACAAAAGCTGCTAGCACCTCTTGGGCTTGGGCTCTGAGCTGCTCCTGCAAACCCTTGCCCGACTCCTTCTAATGCACCCTTACACTTTGCGAGGGTAATTATAGACACCAGTGGGAGTTCTCTGCCTCTGACCTGCAGACCAAGGACAGAGTATTGATCCCTGTCTCATTTCTTCATGCCTCAGACGTAAAGGGGGGAGAATCCTGCTAGATTTCCCGTGCTTCCCCCCAGTGAAAAGCTACCACCAGGCAAAAGGGTGCGTGGTGTGGAGAAACAGCATTGGTAGAAACTGTTGTGCCTTGGGGTGGCAAGGATGGTGTTGAGGGTTCAGGACCTACCACCTGAAGGCAGCTGCTCACCCTGGGGTACCTGAGGACCATACATGTTGTTTGCCTTTGCTGCCAGCTGCAGAAGAGACCTGGAGCATTATGGAGTGAAATGCAGACCCACATTCTCTCCTGAGCCTCTCCTGAGGCTTTGGCTGACTTGTTCTCCCTCTTGGCGTCCATTTTAGCCCTGGCTGCTCTGCTCACCTGTAGGAAGTGTACAGCTTCCATCACATGAGGTTTCCATTTGCTGATGCTCTTTGTTACTTTTCACGCAGCCATTAAAACAGGCTGCAGGTTGAAAACCACCGGTCTGTCATTGATAACTCCATGAAGTGGGAGGTGGTATTTCCCACTTACAAGGCCAGTGGGTTTAATTTCCTTCTCCCCACTCCATGCCTCCTGTCCTGTTGTTTCACCTTGAACTGTGAGTGCACATTGACTCTGATGGGCTGTCTGCTCCGGGCTCAGGAAAATTATTCGTGTAAGTTGAGATTTGATGTTTTCCGTATAAATTGTTTATGATTTCTAAAGGAGGATTGTCTAAGGAGCATGGTCCTTGAGAAATGGATACTCCCCCTCTCTCTGCACTCCTCCTCCATGGTTGTTTCTAGATCAGCCCTGCAAGGGGCCGAACATCCCCTTCCTGCAGTGGGATGAGGATGCTCAGCACGTAGGGCCCCAGCCCTGGGGAGCTCCCGCAATGGGTCATTAGTGAAAGGAGAGGAAAAGCCACCAAGGTTGGAAAACACTGATAAGAAGTTGAGTTGGCACTCAGTTATAACTCTCTGCACGCCTGATTTTATTTTGTAATGGCAAATCAGAAAACCTTTCCGTTTGATCGAGAATGTTGCTTTTCCATGTTAATTTGCTGCTGCGCTTGGCAGAAGTTCAAGGTTGTGTGTTGGTAGTAAATGATGGATGATGGTAATCAGATGGGCAGCACAAGAGTATCCAGATTGGATACCAGCACCTCCTCCTTCCATCCGAGGTGAGCAAGCAGCATTTACTGCCCTGTACTCAGGTGCTGAGTTACCCTGAGCAGCAAAAGGTGTGAGCACTTCGCTCTGCTGCTGCAGGGAACCAACTCTGCTCTGCCACAGGAACCCTGTCAGATATTAACAGCTTTGTGCAAACACCACCCTCCTGTCAGCGAGTGAGGCCTGAGCGGGTGACACAGTCCCATCCTTCCCACGGGTGCACTCAGGCTGAAAACAGCCATAGCCTCTGGCGAGCGCAGGCGCTGCTGGGTTTGTGCAGCTGCTGTGAGCAGTGAGTTGCTCTTCTGAGTAAAGCCTTAGCAATGCGAGTGGAACATCCTCTCGGTTTTCGTTGCTGCTGCTGCAGCGAGGGTGGGTGTTTCTCTTCACGTGTGTGCACGTGTGGTTTTCAGCTTCACAGTGCTCGGAACCTTTTGTTACAGCTTTTGCTCGGTCCCTCCAGCAGTGGCATTTTGGGGTGCAAAAAGCGTTGCTTCTAGTGGTGCTTTTAGAACAGTTTGTTGTTCTGAAAGCAACACTCTTTAGAAGCCAGGGATTTTTGCCTCAGATACATATTCCTTTATAAACTAACAAAAAAAAAAAATTTAGGTGGCTGACAGTTTCCCCGCACTTCCTTTTAAAAATTCCCTTTTCTCCTAATTTTGAAACTCAGCAGGAAAAAGCCTGCTGCCAGCTGAGTCATGTGTTTAGTGCATGACAGAAGTGACTGTTTGGGACCATGCCCTTAATCTGCTGGATGGTGACTGTAGGATGCATTGGAGGTGGTAGAGCATTTGCTGAGGAAAAGATCGCACAGCTTGAATCTAATAAATGTGTCTAATAACCTCTGTAGCATGCTATAGAAATACAAGAGATCAAAGCTTCAGAGGCATTTATTTTCATAATTTGTGGGTCAGATCCTCGCAGGACTAATTGGTTGCTGTTTGATGTCCAGGCAACAATAGAAATCTCTCTTTAAATCAGAATATATTTGCCTCTTCCTTTCTCTTTCATACACAAGCATAAAAGCTTAGTGTGATTTTGAGATAAACTGGCAGAAGTGAAGGTGCAGATCTCCTCCCTCACTGCCATCTTTCTTAGATGTGTTAAGAGGGTGGTGAGGCACTGGAACAGATCGCCCAGAGAAATGGTGGATGACCCATCCCTGGAAGTGTTCAGGGCCAGCCTGAATAGGGTTTTGAGCAACCTGGTCTGGTGGGTGGCATCCCTGCCTGTGGTAGGGCATGAACTCTAAGGCCCCTTCCAACCCAAACCATTCTTTGATTCTTTTACACTGACGGCCATATAGCTGATATAATGACAAAAAAAAAAAAGTGTTTACCTGGTAGCTGTTCATTGTTCTAATTCATGTTGGTGCTCCAGGAACACTAAGCCTGATGGCTGTTGCCTAACTGCTTCTGCTCCCCAAAACATGAGCCAAGATGAAAACAGAGAATGAGCACTGATGGTGCAGCTCAGTGAATCTCCCCAGTTGTGGCTCATTAGTCATGATACTCATGGGGTATCTCAGCACTGTGGGCCGTCACCCCCAAAACACAGCAAGTCAGATATTGCTGTGGACTTTGTGGGGCACTTACAAAGTTATTTTATTTATTTATATATAAAAATATTTACATATATAAATGTATACAAAAATAAGCATGGACCTAACTGTTCCCTCTGGAGTGCAGTAGGACAGCGTGGTGTAGCTATGACTGGCACAGCCTGTGTCCCTGTCACTGGCACGTAGACCTTCTTCAAAATGCAGGCCAGAATTCTCCAAGCTACTCACTTTGATGGGAGATGCCAAAATAGCCATGGACCTGTTACTGCACATGAAATGTGGTTGGAAGGGAAGGTGTAATGGCTTTAAACTTGTGGGGTTTGTGTTTTACCCTCCCACTGAAAACTCAGAGTAGGTGTTTGGGGTGAGGGGGCTTCTCTAGTGTGCCTGCAGATGTCACCATTTTGGGAGGGAAGAAAGATGGGTGTGCCAGGAAGCTGTTCTTGGAATAAAACCAGAGGCCAAAGCAACAAAATGAAAAGGACTTTAAATGTGTTTTCTGGCCATGCAGACAGGCTGTCTTCAGTGCAATAAATCTTCAGCCTTTATGTATTGATTAGCTTCAGTAAATAGTGCGATGACTCTGCTCTTCCCATTGCTATTCTGTGGGGATCGGTGTGTTAGTGTGGCTGAAGAGGCTGTAATAGCTAAATGGGATTCCAGTAGTGAGAGCAGTTTACAAATGCTCTCCAAAGTGATCATCGCAGCCAGTGTGACTGTGTTTGACTGCTGTAAATGTAAACAGAGTGCTCCACTGGTGACCAGCCTGGTAATGACTGTGTTTTCTAATGGGCAAAACCGTGTTCCCTGAGCCAAGTGTCCTGCAGTGACTTGTGCCCTGCCCTGGCAAGGATGCTGTCTGTTCTGGTTCACTGACTGGGGAGCTGTAATGGGTGTGATGAGCTTGGTGTTGTGTGTGGGGTGAGAGAAGGGGGAGTGGAGAGGAGAAGCTGAAGTCCTGTTGAAATGTGGGGCTGCTTGGCTAGCAAATGGAAAATGCCCCTCTTTATACCAGCCCTGTTCATGGCTTGTGATAATTTCTTCAATATTCATGTGATGCTGGGCATAGTTCAAAGTGATTTTGCTTGTTGAGCTTTGCCCCTGCCTCGTGGAGGCAACGATGTGATGTGTCAGCCTGAAGGTGGTTGTGTTTGAGCTCTGGGCAAGCCCTGGATCCTTGAGCAATTGCTACAATAAAGCATGAACAGGGCAGGAAGATGGCAGGGACAGCAGCTCATTGTCCCCGTGGAGCAGCAGTGGGAGAAGTGATGGATGGGGAGCTCCTTTAGCTATTAAATGCTATAACTGGAAGCCCATCCAGATCACCTCCCATTGGCATATCCACGTTTTGTGACAACCTGTAACTCCACCGTGGTGAAAGAGCTCTTCCAGAGGTGGTTTTGACCATGAGCTGAAATCCCAGGTTGCTCTGGAGACAGTGGAAGGAAAGATGGGATGGAACAGATGTAAAATTAGCATAACAATATACCTTTAATTCAACTTGAAGGAAATAATTGAAGAGTAGTTGTCACTTAGGATTGTGACCTCTGCCAAGATGACTCACTCTTGCAATATAATATGAGTCACTTGTTAGTGATGACCTGGTAAGGAGAAAGTGCCAAATCCCTGTAACTTCTTCACGGTGTGCTATAAAAGCCAGGGTGAAGAAGGATGTTCAGGGTATTATTGCCTAAAAGCAGCTGATACTTAAGAGCACTGAAGCACCTTTACTTGGCTCTGTGGGACTCCAGCATGAAAAGGCAAAGGCTCTGAGCAAAAATGCTGCTTCTTCTTTGGCCTCGGTTTAAAAGAGCCACACAGCACTCTGTACCTCTCCTCCCCAAGCTGCTGCCTTGATGTGATGTTGCCCAAGGGTGGGGACCCTGATAACTCTCCTTCCTGCCAGATGGCTGAGCTGGCTGGAGGGCAAGTGCCTGCTGGTGGGAGGGAGGTGGGTGGGTGCTCAGCTGTGCGATGGGCCTGGAAAACCATGGCCACCTCAGCAAAGGCTCAGCATGAGGAGGGAGGTCTTTAAGGCAGCCTGGCTGCTGGCAGAGCAGGAAGGTAGGAACGGATCCTCTGTGGGAATCCCCTCCTGGGATACCCATGGTAAGGAGCCCTGGGCTGGACACTTAAAGTTAAAAGTCTGGGGCCTGGGGTGGGGGGAAGAAGGTGAAGAACTGTAGTCTGTGGCTGTGTCAGCCCCTGCAGCAGGGGTTTGCCAGATACTGTCCCTCCATGAGCTCCTCTGATGTCTGCCAAGTGGGTACAGGATGAGAAGTTTTTTATGGCCTTAAGGAACCAGTGGTGCTCCTGCAGCAATTCACTTGAGGACTCACTTGTTAATCATCTACTACCTGTCTTAAATGCTTCCTCTTATTGAACTAGTACTTTTCCTCTATAAATGAGATTTCACAATCCACAGAAGAAAGTGAGAGCTGGTGTGAAGGTGCCTGTGACCAGGGGCGAGAGCTCACCAAGAAGTGACTGACTCCTGGGCTCAGCCTGTGGCTCGGTGCCCTTTCACGTTGCACAGGGGCACCTTGCTCATGGGGAAGGCTTTCTCACTTGTCAAAAGTCTGATGGTTTTGTCTGTGGTCGTGCAATCCTCTGAAGTGCTGACACAAGTCGTTAACTTGAGAGAGGAGTATTTTTCCTTAGATCTCATAATTGTAGAGAAGCATGGAAAAAGGCCTTCCTGAAAGTTCATTATCCCAAAGGCAAATAACTTCAAGTAGTTTATTGAAAATTCAGGAAAAAAAAAAAAGGTGATAAATATGTGAGGTCTTGCCTTCCCTCTTCCCCCAAGTGATGCATCACAACAGCCAGAGACCCCCGGGCTGCCACACTTTCATTTTCTGGGGGAGAAGCTGCCTACCTCCACTGCCCCTCATCTCTGCCACCTGTACCACGGTGTCTGTTGCCCTCTGGACTTTACCTGTTGGCAGTCCAGACAGGACTGACAGATCCTACTGCCTTTTGCAGCACCAGTGTGGGCACAAGGAGACAGGAGGGTAGTGGTGAAGGGCTGTGGAGGAAGGCTGAGGTTTGAAGAGATGAGAAGGGATGGACTTGAAGGACAGATATTCCTGTCAAGGCAATCTGAAGCAACTAAAGGACATTGAATGTACAACTGGTTGCATTGCAGAAAATTGGTGTGTAGTTAGGAATAGCTCTCTGAGGGTCAGAGGAACATCACTTCCTGAAAAGAACCTGCCAGTGCAGTGGGACACAGATCTTGTACACATCTTCATTTTGTCTTGCTCATTTGATGATTATCATCCTATTCTTTAGCAAGTTCCCACTTTAGCCCAGTGGTCCTGCCACCATGGCAGCTCTTGGTAGCTCTTGTCATGCCTGTGGCCGTCCTTGTCACCTTCAGCACCAGAGGGGACCCACACTAAGGAGGGATTTTGCTCTTTGATAAAGCAAACCAGAGCTGTTGGTTTTCACTGAGCAGATGGATCCCACCTGGGTTGGGTGGAGTGAAAGCATTACAGGTTTGAATAGGCAAAGGCTGTATCATGTGACTGAAAGGCAGGTGGATGGGCTGCACTGCTTAAAAAAGGGAGCAGTGTGGTTGACAGGGGAGAAGGGGCATAAGTTCAAAGCTGAAGTTGCTTTCCCAGGGCCCTTTCACAGTAAACCGTGGGTTTGCTTTCGCCAGCTGACGTGACCTCTTCCGTGCTGTGGTGTAAAGCAAAGTGCCTGCACGGAGGAAGTGTCCTCGAGAGAAGATGCAAAAGCTCTGCTCATTATCAGAAACGAGTAAAACTGCTCCAAGCTAATATGGCTGCCTAAAAATAGAAGTGGTGTTAGGGGGAGGGATTGTCTTCTGTGTTCATTTGCCCTTGATTTTCATGGCATTTTGCTGCTCTATATTATGCTTCTTGTAGGGGAGGTGGTGTGCCCTGGTCACACCGGAGCAATTCACAAGAGCACGTGCTTGTGTCAAAAACCATCAGGGAGGAAGACTGAGGAGCTCACTGGGGGTTCAGCAGTTAACTCACAGAATGCAGTTATTCAGGTTTATTCCCTCATTCTGCTCCTCACAAGGTCAGAGCCTGTCTCTTGCTGTGAGCTTGAAGCCTCCCCTGGGGTAGGTCTGAAAAAGAGATGTGACTGGTGGTGAGGCTGTGGGGTGGGATGGATCCCTGGTGCTGTGAGAAGGTGGGAGCAGAGGGCATCCATCACGTGTGCACCTCCTCAGAGAGGACAGTCATACCACAGTTGGAGGTTGCAGCATCTACCAATCTTTGGGAAACCAGCCTTAGCAGTTAAGGAGAAAAAAGGAAGGAAAAAAAATCACTTATGAGACTTAATTGCTGTGTTATTGTTATCCAGCATTTAAAACCCAAGTTTCATAACTGCCTTGTGATATCAGCATTCATGTTCTTTGTCAGTATTATGCAAGCAGCTCACCTTGTGATCATGAAATACCAAAATGTGCTTTCTAATGCTCACCCTCATTTCTCAGTAAGTCCATAAAAACCTCTTCTGCTTTCTATTAGTTATGGAACAATAGGACATTTTTTGCTTAAAGAGCGTGAGCCTTTTTTATTTTTTCTTCAAGTTCTTGAGCCAGCTGCTGGTCTGAGACCTTTCTGTTCCATGTGGCTTGACCAGGGTGGACACTGCACTGTCTTTTACCACTTGGGAGGAAGCAGGAAGTTTGTGGATGTATCTTAGGGGCAAAGGTCTTGCTGAACTGGAGCAGTCCCAGCTGGTTGCTGGCACTGGTGTGGTTGATGTGATCTGCCTTCAAGGTTAACTGAGGCAACTGGGAAAGATGGGAACAGGCCCAGTGGAGTAATTCTACATCCTCCGCAACAGAACTGAAATATTAGCTTACTTGTTGATAATCAGTTGGTTTTCATCTAGAAGTTTCTGTTTAATACCAAAAAAGCCCTTTCTGTACCCCAGCAGGAGTTGAGCTGTAAGCAAGACCCTTAGGAGTGAGGCTCTGGTCATACCTGTGGGATCATCTGTACTGGTTCTGGATTTCCTCACCTCCTCATCCAGATTTTGCTGAACACTGAGAGCAGACTTCTAATTTTTCTTCTGATCAGTCTGGTTCTGCCACTCATTGGCATCCAGAGCAAGGGTTATGCCTGGGAGGGTTATCCTGTTCTGTGGCAGGGTAGCCTGTGGGGTAGTTCTGCAGGTGACTGACTAGAGGTGATGGGGTTCTCTCAGTACTTCATGGGAAGAATCTCACATGATTTCCTTGACTTATAGAGACATGGAATTTAATCTTTCCTCTTTTCTCAAGAAAAAGGGAATTGCTGGGGTTTCCCTTCCCAGTAGAGGGAAAGGATTCAAACGTTCCTCTAAGCACAGATGTGGAGTGCAGTGTGCTCAGTCTGTTGAGCACTGAAGAGGATGTGTCTCCAGGCTCCCTGGCCAGTGCTGCTTCTCCACTCCTTCAGACTTTGCTTTACATACACATCCGGAGATTGGTAACTCTTTTCACATGCTAATGAGGACTTTGTAGATAAGATCCCCTGTGAGGAAAGGAGCTCTAGGAGAGTCTCATAGCAGGGGAAATCAAGGTGAGGAGGGGTCAAGCATCTTCCCTAGACTCCCTCACAAGCCACGAAGCTCTGGCAGAGCTGAGAGTAGAAGTCAAATTGGCCTCTCATCCTGTGCTGTAGCCATTGAACTATGCTCTCCTAAGATTAGATAACCTGTGGTTTTAGCGTCTGCAAGGCTTGATGAGCAAATTCCTCTGGATAAATGCTTTTCTTGTATACTTGCCAATACAGTGATGTTTGGGACATGAGGGAAGGGAAATAACTTGCAGGCGTCAATTTTCAGGAGATGAAGCAGATGGAGAGATAATACCCATTAGATTAGAGCTCTCGGAAAGACTCAGTGGTGAGGGTCACATCCTGCGTCTCTGGTTTAGACGAAGTGATATGGGGAACCCAAGGTGCAACTGTGCTGCCAGCAGTTTGCTATGAGTTTGAATACTGCTGAACAGTCTGGATCTCTGGCAGGGATGAGATGGAGCATTGGAGTTTGTTTGCGCCTCAGGATAGATGCTGAAGGGATTGCAGTATCATGGTAGTCGGTGTTACCCCGAACAAAAAGTCCATCCTGACTTTAGAGCACTTTGAGTCTGGGGAAACTGATAGCTGAAATGGTGTCCCTGCATAGTGAATTATTCCTTTTCAATACATCAGGTCTTCAGAGGAGAGAAGAATTGCAGAAGACTCTTGGTTTTGCAGTAATTTATCTTCCTGCTGTACCCTGGGGCTGTGAGGTGGACTGGAGCTCAGCTGGGCACGCACTGCAGTTGGCTTACAATAAAACGACAGCAGCTGCCCTCTTTCTGACCAACAGAGGTGGTGATGGGCCAGCTGGGTCTGCTAGCTGGGGTGAGGTGATGCTCTCTGAGGATTTAGGGTGGCCTAGCAGAGTTCATTTTACTGTTTATTTTACTTTCTGAGACGGTGTATTGTTGCTGGAATATGTGGATTTGATTCCTGGTTGTGAGCACCCTTATCTGTTTTTCTAGCCATTAGCTCTCTGTCTCGCCCATGTGGGAAGCTGTAAGTTACTTCATCTGATAAGGATTTTCTTATCAGTTCTGATGTTTATTGTGTAGAATTGAAATTACTGTAAGACCTATAAAAAAGGGGAGGGAGCCTGGGAATTACAGCAGGAAAGCTGTGTGCCTCTTCCCCGCACAGACCAGCAGGATGTCAACAGAAAGTATGAATATCTCCATGTATCAAGCTGGAGCTGAGTTCTTGGTCGTGTAACGTGTCTAGAGAGAAACATATGTCCTGAGATTTTGTTTCCTTCCTTGCTTTGTGCAGCATCATCAAAACACCCCTTTTGGCCTTTTAAACTCATCAGCCTGCTTGTGAAATATTCAGAAAAGCTTGGGCTGAGTTTGCATGGCTGTCAGTGGGTTGAATCCTTTTGGAGTGGCTTTGATCTTGCTTACTCCATGCTGAGTAATTTACACTCCTCTCACATGAGCAGCAGCTTCAATGGATGTGCCGCCCTCTGAGAGTCTGGCCCTTGCAGGCTCTCTCAGTTTCTCCTAATCATAAGCATTTAAATGGTATTAAAGCTGCTTATTTGAGTCTTGTGCTTTTTTAGAGTCATTAACACCTCTGCAAAGAAAGTGTAAAACTCTAGTTAAGTCAGCTGGTGGCACTTTGCAATGGTTTGAATGGTTACCCAGTGAAGGGCTGGGTTTCCTGAGCTGGAGGGGGTGTTTAGGGAAGGTGCTGGTGGTGGCTGCAGTGCCCATGGGTATGAGAACAGGAACCTCAAGTTTTTGTTGAGTCCCCTCCTCGCCATTTTTTCCAGGCCAGAAATGTCCATCTCTTCATGTTTGCTATATCTCAATTAAGGAAAAATTTCAAGTGATGTCAGCAATTTTCTTTTGAAGGATCTGTGCTATTCTGTTACCTTTACAAAGACATGTTAATGTTCACGGGCAATCACACCAGGAAGTCATAAAAAAAAAAAAAAGAAGCTGACGTTGTTTTTCACCTTGAATGTTGTCTTGTGAATCAACAGTGCCACAGTGGTCTGATGTTCCTTGTGCCCACAGAGAGGTCACACTTGCTGTCCTTTCTTGGTCTGTTGAGCCAGTTGAGCTCTGCACTGATTAACAGGAAATTGTCATGACTAACGTTAGGCTGGTAGAAAAACTAATAGGGGTGAATAATAGCACAAGATACATGGAAATCAATGTTTTTCTCCTTGGAGGCTGCAGATGTAATCCACTTAATATTCTGTGGAACATGAGATTAATATTCTTCAGCATAATATATGTGAGGGCTTTTCTTTTTAGTTTGCTGGCAGAGGCATTGCTGCATTGCTAAAGCTGAGGGCAGGGGATTAGGAGGGGGGAAGGATGCTGACCCAACTTCCAGAGGATTCAGGAACAGTGCAGTCTGGCTAGAGGAGATTAAACTTCTCCCTCTCCGGCAGGACTTTCTGCAAGAAGTGTGGCTGGACAGGGTGTTGCCACTGGGATGGCCCCTGTTGAAATCTGGTAGGGTGTCTTTTTCAACTCTCTGGATGTGTAAAGTATTGGGGAATAAATCTGTGGGATGTGACTGCTGGTGGGCTCCCAGTGCAAAGCCAGCATCTGCAACATATGGAAACCAGCTCCAGCCTTGCACTTGTCCTCCTTCACAACATACCTCTGCCGTGATTTAAACTCATGGAACTGCTGAGCTTCATAGAGGTTGCTTTAAAATAATAATAAAGCAAAGCCCCTGCTCTTTTTCTTTTCACAGGGTGGAAAGAATGCAGTGACTTGCCAAGCTTAAAGAGGAGTAGATACAGCAGAAATAAATAAATCAAGCCCATTTATTTTAAGTTGATTAATCTGATATGTTCATAGTTTTCTAAAATAAAATCTAGCCCCGGAGAGTTTAGCAAATCAAATAACAATAACGGCAATTAATTTAGAAGCAGTTACGAATGTTTCCCATCCCCTTCTCACATCCCTACACCCACTTGATTAATCTCACAGTTTATGACTGCAGGCCAAATCCCGTGTGGGGATGTGCAGTGTCTCGCTTGGGCTGGATAAGGTGGACCTGAAGAGCTGACCCGATTCCTGAGTATGGGGAAGGATTGTGGGCAGGGGTGAGATGGGTGGTTGGTGGATGCTGGGCTCTTGGGGTACCCTGTGCCTGCAGGAGGGCTTGGACTGCTGCTGGATGGGATTTCTCAGTTGACAATTCAAAGTCCAGACTTTCCTACCTGCTTTATTTTCCTGTTTTGTACTGGCCTTCAGCGTGCTGGTCCCCGTGGTCCTGCAGGGCTTGCTTAGCTGCTGTGCGCATGTTGTGTTAACATTTCCAGCCTGCTCGTGTGGGCTAATAAAAAACCCTGGAGCTCTGCAAAGAGCCAGATAATGTCATGGCTGGCTCCAGGGACCAGAGCTAGCAGAGAACTCCCAAGGCAGGGAGGTGTCATGGGGCTGTAATTTGACAGGGAACACAGCTGATTGCGGAAAGCAAAAGGTGGTGGTTGGGTTTACGGGGCATCGTGGTGACTTGCGAAGCAAGACCAGCAACATCTTCCTGGGATGTCTGTGTGAGAAAGGTCCCTCTGCTTTGTCTTATCCAAAATGCTTATATCAAAATTATATAATGCATATATGAAAAGAACTAAAATAATTCTTGTCCCCACCCTCCGTGTTTAGTAATTTTGGACGTTGGGATTTGAAATAAAAAGCATCTCCTTGAATTTATGGGATTGTTTCACAGTGTAAGAAGCCACCAAGAAATACAGAAGTCTTGCTATGGGAAATGCTTTACGCCCTGGCAAAAAATTCTTGCAAATCATTTCAGCAACTGTGGATTGTCCCTGACTTCCAGGCTGGTTTTTTGGCATGCATCAGGCAGGAGCTTGCTTTTTGCTGTGGGTCCTTGTTTTCTACCCAGTTTGAGTGTCTGTCAAGACCAAACCTTCAGACTCCCCGCTGGGTCTGGCATTACTGGAGACAGTCTGTGAAATGTAGGAAAAAAGGTGAGAAGCCTTTCCTCCCCTTCCCCACAGCTCGTTAACTGTTGGGTGAGAAAGGTATTTCTAGATAAGAAATGTGCAAATTAACATGTTTTCGATATTCTTTTAAATAATTTTGCAGCTTTGTCAAGACAATTCAAAGTAAAAATGAGTTTATAGTACATGGTTTTGGCAGATTGTTGGTATAGTTGTGGATTTTGGTTTTTTTACAGCCTCTCTTGCAGAGTTCTGCTCAATAATTTGAAGTGATTTGGTCTCCCCATTGTCCTTTCTTGAAACTCTTGCTGCTGGACAGTTATCTGATCCTCTCCTCCTAACCAAGAGCCTTGTAGAGCCAAGCATGAGGAGCTGATGACAAGCTGTGAGTTAACTCTTCAAAAAGCACCAAACCAGGAGAAAACTCCATCTCCAGATGATCGTGAAAATTGGGCTGATGTGAGAAACTTGACTGAATCCAGTAGGGAGGTGTTGTTTCTCCAGACACGTATACAGGGACAAGAAAATATTAAAAAGTAATGGCAGCTGTTTAAAACTGGGATGTAGGGATTTCTGATGGGGAAGGCTCTCCACCAGAGTTGTCTCTCTCAAGGCCCACCTGTAACTCCTCTATTCAGGTGGTGTGCAGGGTTTCCAGCAGCCCCACGAGACCAAGCCCTCCCAAGTGCAATGTCTTTGGCTGTGATGCTTATCTGCTGCTGGGTGAACAGGAATGGTCACAGCTCTGGCCCAGATGCCTTCTCATCTCTCACTTGGCTTTGAGTCTCCCTGAGGCTCCTTGGAATGCCTGTCTACATGCCCAGCCTGTGTGTTGGTTGTTGCACAGATCCCTGCTGTTGAAGGCTGTAGTCTTTGGGTTGTTGGTGTCACAATGACACAATGCTTTAATCCCTGATAACTCTTCTGGTCAGCTCAGCAACTATAGTTTAAAAACAGACATAGAGGTACAAAACTATTCTAGTTTTAAAAAGCAAAGAGTTTTAAGATTGCTTTTCTTTTTTTTTTGCTCCAAAATGCATCTGGGAGTGAGATGTTCTCCCATTTTAAAGGCGTCCCTCTGGCCACAACTCTCGCGGCAAGGAGGGAGCAAGGCTGTCATTTCTTGACAAAGGCAATCCCAGATAACTGACCCCAGCAGCCTCCTGTGAGGGCTGCAGAAGTCGGGGTGTCCAGTCTGCAGTGAGTCGGAAAGGTGCAGCCTGGCTTCTGAGCTGTCACCCCTGCAGACATCCACAGACAAAGCCACAACCGTGACCTGCTGTTGGAGGCTGAATGTTTGCCTGTGTGTGAGAGGGTTCCCTCTGCTTTTGGTGTGAGCCTGGCAGCAGCCCTGCTTTACACAGGGTATCTCTAGGAGTGGGATGTTAAGAGGCCGTGGTTCCCGAAACAGCTGCCTTCGTAAGTAATTAAACCAACTCCTCCAAGACCCCATAAACCGTTGACAGCATTTAGTAGTAGGGTAACAATTTCATCTTGACACAAGCATTTGCTGGCCAAGGTTGAAACTCTGTATTTTTCGGACGATTGAGATCTAAACATTTAGGAGTAATATCTTATTGGTCTGAAATGGCAGATAAGTGACTTCCAGTGAGGAGAGCGTCCAGCTGCTGTGCTCTAATTGATGTCTGCATCTGAAGAAACATGGTACAATGCTGGTAGTGACTTTAGATCTTCTGGGGACTATAGATATGATTTATAATTGGCACTGTAGCTTTTTAGAGACACTGAGCTTAGCCAAGCCTTTTATATATCGTCCTGTTGAAGCTGTGTGCTTGAATTAGGCATATGTTGAAGTGGCTGATTGTGCTGAGGCTGCATTCATCTAACATGGCATTGAAAACCTCGGGATTCGCTTGGCAGTAGTGCTTTTGCTGATGCTTGTGGACTGATTGACTTCTGACTCTTCTAGATGAACAGTCTTCTGTGGACTGGAAGGAGGGCTTGTCATACAACTGCAAATAATTTGTGCAATCTGTCCTGGGGATCTATGAAATGTGCTGTAGAGCTTTAAAAATGAGAGGGTTGTCTGATTTGGAGGGAGAATAACTTCCAATGAAGGATATGTACAATTGTGTTGTCTTAAGGGTTATTGAATATCTCAGCATTTTCTTACCGTGGTGAGACTCATGGAGGCCAGATGTTGATCTTCATTAGCTTTAAGTCAAGACTCATTGTCCCTTCCTTGAATGACATCAGGATGAGCTGGAGTCAACGTGTTGCTAGCAATGCTTCTGAAGGAATGGGGAGTAGGCTTGGACCCTTCTTGCTTTGGTGAATGTGTGTAGCTTGTGGATAGCTTTTCTTTGGACCGGGCTGCTTCAGTGTGCAGTGCTGGGGGAAGGTTAGCTGTCATTGTTGTCCTCTGCTGGTATTGCTACTGCATCTTGTGCTGTGGGACTCACCTTCTGCAGTGGTACAAATGCATCATTTTGGTTTGAAAAAAAGCCTTATTTCCAGGTCCGTATGTTACTAGCCTGGAGCTCCCATATTTCATATTTGTGGAGAGGGTACAGAATGGCTGCTTTTTCTTTTGACATACTAGGAAGGAGAAACTAGGTCAGAAGAACTCTAATTTTGTATGTGCAAGTGTGAGTCTGTGAGCAGGAAATCTGGAATAG
Organism: Corapipo altera; assembly: GCF_003945725.1. Lineage (NCBI taxonomy): Eukaryota > Metazoa > Chordata > Aves > Passeriformes > Pipridae > Corapipo > Corapipo altera. The sequence goes on from NW_020884895.1 coordinate 7,627,363, forward strand.
TCAATTTAATGTAGCTTTAATGGCTTTGCCTCAACAGGACCAAGTGGGACTGGACTGCATATGTGCATGGGGAATTTTTTACTTTTCTTCTCTCAGCACTGGTGTTGGCTATTCCTTTGCTGGCTGGGGGCTACAAATCCGCACTTATATCCTAAATTGAACAGGTAATAGTTGAAGAAATAATCCGGCTTTATTGACTGAAAAGCCCAGTGTGGTGATTAGTTCTTATTTAATTTTGCTGCTGCCAACTATTGGCAGGTCTTAATATTCTGGAAAGGAAAGAGACTCACATGTGGTGACTGGAGCTTTACTGCAGTGAGAAGCTGGGGAGAGGAGTGTTGGAAACTTGCAAAAGTGGATTTATGGTTTAGAAAGGGGAGGTGGACAGACCACAAAAGTGGCTCTTGGTAGGGCCTAGAGGAACAAGCTCCTGGTGAGATGCTGAAGAGGAGAGGTTCAAATAGATTTATAAACAGACTTCTCTCAGCTGTCAAGGGGGGGAATTTTTCTTCTGTTAACAGCTTAGCCTTGACAACAGTTTTTCTTACACTGTGTAGTAATGCTGTTTCTTGACTAACATCTTCATTTAAGTTATGGAGCTGGGTGTTTAGGGGTGAGGGAGGACAAACAACTTCTTTAAAATGAAAACAAAGCCCTCGGGGAGTTCATTATTACTCTTCTAAGTAGAGCAGCTTGTATTGCTTGAGTAGGCAGGAGGTGCAGTGGTAGATGGCATTAATGATAGCTTGTCTTGTGAGTCTCTGCATGGGTGGGTGAAGGAGGGGAAGGTACCAAAGCTAGGAGGAGAAGATTAAGCAATCCCTCTGAGGGCTGAATAGCATCCACTAGTCCATGGTTCTGCTTTATTGCTTGACCTGTATCTCAAATCTACCTCAAAAATACCTGTGCAACCTGTTAGATTTTTGGTATTGCTTTAAGTAATGAACGAACTTAGGGCTATGCCTGTGTGATTGAAGCTCAGAAAGGTAATGCCTGCAGCCTCTTTTTGGGGAAGTTCCAAGTAACTCCATCAGTATTTTTTGCCTTGGACTCTGCCTTCCTGCTTCGTTTGCTGTTGTCTGCAGCTGTATTAGCAATCCTCTTCTGGCTTGTGCAGTCCATCTTCATATTACTCACATAACTGTTAACTAGAAGTGCCTTGGAGATGGAGGCAGCCAGCTGATTACTAAAAAGCAGCTGTATCTTCAAGTACTCTTCAAACCCCTCTGTTTTTCTCTGAGCTGCATGTCATTTGGGGTAACTTCCCCAAGGTTATCTGGACCTTGTTTTGTCAAATCATAAAGTGCCTCAATTCCTGCTCTAGAAACCTGGGTGGAATGTATGGCAAAATAAGTGACTTGATGTGCCTTCAGAAGGAATAGCAGTTGACTCTGTAGAGCTTGAGGTTACTCAGGTCCCAATGCTTGAGAGGTGCAGGGCTGTCTACAGAGCTTCTGACTTGGCTAATGTGAAGGATGGCTTCAAAGAGCCAGCTTGGGCATTTGGCCTTGGGGAATTAAAATCTGAGCAGGTGTATAGTATGGGAACTAAAGGCTTTATCCTTATACTTGTTCCTTCTAGTGACGTTTTGCATAATCAGAAATACGTTGCCCTGATGACAGTTTTACATATCAGACTGTACTGCTGAAGGGCTTTTCTGTCTCTGCTTCATTCCTCTCTAAGTCTTCCTCACACTCTGAATTAATGGTCTTCCTCTCTTGGTTGGAGCTCGCTGGGATTGGAAGACTTTTCCAGGCAGCTGACGACTTAACACAACCACTTGGGTTGAGGGTGCTGTCATGCCAAGCTATGTGATACTGGGTGGGATTGCAGCTCTCCTGGGCTGTCTGTGTGCCATGGCCTTGCCATTAATTTAAAAGAGCAAACTGTTTGGTGCTTCCCAGTGCCAAAATCTCTTCCTGTGACTGTCAGGACTTCTCTAGGCAGAGGCAATCGCACACAGACAGAGCTCATTGGGCCTCCTGTTTGGAATGGTGAGTAAACAGCTTTGGAAGCCTGCTTTGGTTCTTGTTGGGTGCCTGATCAGTTTAATGGGATCTCCCGTTGAGGCTGTTTTATTACGGAGCTGGAAGGCAAAGGCTCATAAAATCCTGATGTTTGGGAGCATTAGTTGCACAGACTTTGTTCTCTATGGAGATTAAAAAAACTCTCCTAGTGCCATGGAGTTGCTTTAGCTGACAAGTGCCTGGGGACACTCCTCTGTTACTGACCCGTAACTGAGCTCTGCCTCCAGCTACACAGCGCGTTTCCTTCTCTGGGTTTATAACATTTGCTTAATGACTGGGTAGCTCCATGATTTTTGGCTGGAAGTTGTCATTAGCTGCTAGAATTGGGGGACTAAGTGCACAATGATTACAGAGACTCCAATCTCCCGTTTCCCCTCCTGTGCATCCACGGCAGTCGTGGTTTAATTGGTGTGCCCCTTGGTTCCCCTCTCCCGAGTGTCTCTCCACTGTCTCCTCATGTAACCTTTCCTGTTACATCCTTTTGTGTGGGCTAGAAGGGAGAAAAATGAGGCTCCTTCAAGGAAAACAATCAAGTTTGGTGTATAGACTGTGTATAAATGCCTCTTGTGTTTATGGACACCTGCATGGCCATATTTAACTTGTGTTCTGATAACCTGGTGGTCACCACAGCCAGCACTGATACACACCTGCAGCCCTAACTGACCTATCCCTGAGTATGGATACTGCTCTCTGAATAGTCTCCTCAAACAAAAGTACTGCTCTTTTGTGCCTTGGACTTGTCGAGACATCATGGTGTAGGCAAGGACGTCTTTCAGCTTTAGTTCTGCAGGGTCTGGATTGGGCAGAGTGGAGTGGTTTTAACCAGGAATGTGCTCCTGCTGCGAGCCTGCTGCATGCTCCACGCCGATAAGTCTTTCAAAAGGGATGCCTGTTTTGTTGCTGAAATTTGAATATATCCTGCTTTATCATCCACATACAGAAGTCCCTTTTCTGATAATGTACCAGTTTTAAATATACTGTTCATTGAAATATAGTGGACTTTTTTTCCACCCCCCATGATAATTGCTGGAAAGGGAGATGTTCCTGCCTTTTTCTGTGCTTCAGACTGGTTTTAGCCACTGAGACTTTAGTAACACTGATTTTCCTGAAAGGTGAGTGAGGAACATAACGATTTCCCACTTGAATTTGAGCCTGTTGTGGCTGCAGCTGTGGAAGCAGGGTCAGATCCTGGCACGGGAGAGCTCAGCTGCCAGCCTGTCCCTGCCTGAAGGACCACTGGGTCTGCACAGCCCTTGCCACAGGTGCTACTAACATTTCCCATTCCATGAGCAGCTGAAAGATCCTATTCAGTGTTTCATTGCTTTATGGAGAGCCTACTTTATGGAGAGCCTGAGTTTGCTCCTGTGTCTTCTGGCACAAATTCCAAGTAACTCATCCTCCTCAATGAGGCTTTGTGTGTGAGCAGTCACGTTGCGACCAGTAGCACCTTCCTATGGAGAAAGCTACAGCTGGGCTCTTCTGGGAGTGGGGTGGTGAGCCAGCACCACCCCAGAAAGCTTAAACTAGAAATAAGCCCATTCTTTCCTTAGCAGGAATTGATTGAGCTGTGCATCAGTGCTGGTCTGAAACAGGAATAGCTGGTAGTGGGTGATGTGCAAGTGTCCACCAGTGTCCCTGCAGCTCTGCAGGCACCTGCCTGGGCTTGTGGGGCTGCCCCTGCCCTGTCCACCCCTCCTGGAGCTGGTGTGGGGGTAATGGGTGCTGCTGGCCTCTACAGACTTGGGACAGTGTTTTAATTTCTGGTGCTTGTAGTTAATGTGGTCTGAAATGATCCCTGCCTTACTGCAGTGTGTGAGTACCTCTTCCCTTGCCCCTGCCCTTCTGCTCCCCTCCTTTGTTAAGCAGTAGCAACGAAGAGGCAGGGACCCTACCTTAGGTCCTGCTGCTACTACAACCACACAAATCCTTTTCTGTGTGAAGCTAATCTAGAGCTGAAAATTATTTGTGCATTTGTCTTAAATGCTCGTTCTCTCTCCCCATTTTAAACAGTGCATCTTCTTTGCCTAAAGTAAGCAAAACTCACCTCATTTTCTTTTCCTTTTATTTGTGTGCTTGTTATTTAGTGCAGATGTTTTCAGTTATAAAAAACACAGTAGTGCTTGTGAAGGCATTGTGGGGTGTGGGAAGAAGAGTCTGCAGCAGCCGCACCACCCATGTGTCCCTCCTGGATCGGGGAGAAAGCATCAGCAGAAGGTGGTAGGAGCCAGGCTGGAGGCACCCGTGTGTGATGAGCTTTGCAGCCACCCCCAGCCAAGTGCAGCCCAGCACTGCTGTGAGCCCTGATCTGCAGCACAGGCTATATTTGGTCTGAGATTACTCCCTGCTTGGCCTGGATTGGTCCCAGTCTGGGCTCTGCAGGGTGGATTTCTTATTCCCCTGGCTAACATGCCTCTGTATTTTATTCCCTTGCTGCCCACTCCAGCCTGCCTGAGATGCTGTCCCTGCTCACTGGTACCCTCCTGAAGCATCTCAGCTGGGGCTTTGTGGCATGTGCAGGATGTGCCCTGGGTACCAGGGACACCCTATTCCAAAGCAGCTGTTAAGATGCAAAGCTCTGTTTTGTGTAGGAACCCATCCAGGGGAGGCCAGTGAGAAGCAGGATTTTTTTCCCCTGCCCTGCCCCATCCTTCGCTGTGTATTTTCTGGAAAGGCCATTAACAGCACATTGTTCCTGAGTTCGAACTGTGGCTCTTGAGGAGAAGCTTGTCCCATGCCTGCTGCACGGGAAGAAGCCCAGCTGAGGACGGCAGTGTGGCTGGGAGGAGAGATCAGCCCCCTCTGCTCCCTGACATTGCTGGTGCTCCCAGAGTGTTATCAGGGCTGTGCTGAGTTGGAGCTGCCTGTGCCAGCAGTCAGGGGAGAAGCGTCACTCATTGCTGTGCTGTGAGATGCCCAGTTACCTTGGCGATGCTTCTGGAAAAATGTGAAGAGGAAACGGGGTGGAGAGGGGACAGTGCGGCAGAGAAACTGCTTGGTGGGTTGGAGCTGTAGTGGAAGGAGTGGGTGATGGGAGCAATGGGGGAAAGCCCTCCTGGTGTGCACAGCTGTCTCTGGCTGGCACAAAGCTCCCCTGGCTGCAGAGGCAGGTGTGGAGCTGTCAGATCTGCAACCAGGTGATAGATGGACTCAGAGAAACCTGTTGGAGCCACACAACCTCTGACATTTACACACATTAGAGGAGCGAGAAGTGACATGGGATGGTGGGAGGGGGTGCTCTTCAGTTTCAGGATTTGCAGAATGAAGTTGGAAATCACATTGCAAGGAGGAGTTCCTTTTATCAGAAATGGCCAGCTGCATCCCTAGATGTTTCTCCAAACCTCCTGAGCATGTGCCCTAGGCACAGTTTTCTTCTGCCTTAATCTCCTAGTGAATATTCAAAAATAGATATACTTGTAGCACTGGAAAAGCCTCTTTCTGAGTTGTTTCAGCACTGCAGAGAACAACCCTTAGGAAAGAAACTCAAAAAATAAACAGCAGCTGCTGCCATGTTTCCCTCTCCTCCGCCTCCTCACCCAGTGTGGAAACCTGGTCCCGGTTCCCTTTCCCATCCATTCATGGCTTTTCCCTGCCTGATACCAAGGCAGCAAAGCCACAGGCTGTCCACACTTGGCTGACTTGCTGCATGGTAGAAACCTGTTGTGCTGCAGCTTCACCTGTGTCCAGCCCAAGTGTCCAGCTGAAGGTGTGTGTGCACCAGGGCAGGTGTGTCCTCAGTGGTCTCTGAGCCTCCTCCAGCACAGCTTCCATGCCCTTTGCTGTGGATGGTCCCACTGAAGACTGAGTCACGCTTCCCCTCTTGGAGCACCCCAGGGTTTTCCAGGCAGCTTGAGGAAGCTGCTTGCATATGATGCAGAAACAGGCAGAAGGGGGATGTGGCATTTCTGAATGATCAGAGGGGTGGCTGTGACGCTGTTGCAGAGAGGTGCCGAACCCCAGCAGACCCACGGCAGTGTGTGTTCTGGGATGGGTGGAAAGCTGCTCCAGTCACGTCAAGATTTGGATTAATTTACTTGGGACATTATTACTGGGTTAAACCTTGCTGCTCAGCTGCTCACAAAGACCCAGTGTTTGACTTTTGGACCCAGAAGCATCTTGAGCTGATGCAGCCTTATAATGAATGAAACCTCTGTGTCCATAACAGAGTGGTGGGTGTCCATCTCCTCTCTCCCAAGGAGTGCTGCTGGCTGATCTCTTTTGCCTGTTACAGCTGGCAATTGACCTGTCTGCAGCCTCTGGGATTGCAGCTGGCATCCCTTTTCTCACTGGGATGCCAAGTTGTCTGATAGCTCAAGTGACTCCAAACCCAGCAGGGAGGATGAGGATGGGGGTGGTACAGGAGCCAGGGTCACCCCTGTGGCGGCTGGGTGGGCACAGGGGTACACAGGCCCTCGGGATGCCAGGATGCCTCCGCATCCGCCGACTTCCAGGGGGATTGCACTATCCAAAATTGGAGTGATGAGTACAGGAAAAGGAGGAGGAGCAGGAGAGTATAAATAAAGCCTCTGTAAGGGGAAAACCCACCGAGAGGAGAAAATAGCAGCGCTGGTGTATTCTTTCCCCACCCTCCCTCGTACCTCACTGCTCATATCATCCTTTAACTGTGCCAGCGGGCTCACGTGACTGTCCTTCCCCTGGTTGGGCACATGCCTGGTGGAGGGGGATCTGGGGACAGAGTTTGGTGCTTCGTTGCCACCCTCCAAGTCATTGTGTCCTCATATAGCACTGCCCTAGGTCTGCTCATCTCGGATGACAAACCAGGATGTCAACAACCAGGAGGCACCAAGCAAAAAATGACCTTTAGACCAAGTAACACTAATTCTACTGACATCAGGAATAGACCTGAAAAACCCTGTTTTGAGCCCCATGACATCCTGCCAATGAGCTTGTTTTATTCCAAAGCCAATGGATGCATAAGAAAACCTAAGTTTTAATAGCAAACACTTGCAGTTGAATTTAAAACATAAACTGAGTGTTCATGCATTGAGCAGATTACATTATAATGGACTGATGATCACTCACCTGCCTGGCATCTCCCAGCCCAGATGCTGGAGATGGGCAGTGCTGGGCAGAGCTTGAGCCTTGGCAGGGCTGTCACTGGGATGGTGCCATACTTCTGCTCATTGTCGCTGTAATTCTGATCCCAGATCTGCCTGAAAACCTAAACTGCTCAAAACATTTGTCAGTGAGATGCTGATCTTCATAGAATGTTAATTTTTTCAGAGATCTGTAAGTATTGCTTATTAATTATATTCTTTTCATTTCTCCTAGGATCCTGCAGGAATCTTTGAATTGGTGGAGCTTGTTGGCAATGGTACCTACGGGCAGGTCTATAAGGTAAGGGCTCCTCCTGAAGTAATCCAGTTTGCCTTGGCTGTGTGTTGAACATAGAGCATCCCAACACATCACCTTGGTTAGGTTTTCAACTTTTTCAGGCCTGAAGAGCAGCATTTCTGATCTCTGGCCTTTTGTGTGCAAGTACTGTGTAACACACAGCTCTTGTAATAAGCAATTCATATTAGTTCTGATACTGCCACAAAAATATAAATAGCTTTTTTTTTTCCCCTCTCCCCCCCAGTCGCTTTTTATTGATTAGATGATGAGGAGGGAGTGAAAAGTCTGTGCTTTAATAGCTAAATCTCGATCTCTCCTAAGCGCTGAGTTTACGGCTGCAATAGGCTGCCAAATGAGTTTGCTACAGTCTAGTGCTCTGCTTGCACATGGGCTGGCTGCTGTCCTTTCCACTGGCAGAAACCTGCTGCAGGATTAAAAACACTATTAAAATGTTTTTGTTAAAGCGCCTGTTAAAGGCAGTAGGATTGCTTTAAATTTCTGTAAACATCGGGATGCAGCAATAGTGAAGGGCTGTGGAGAGCAGGATTTTACACCCATGAACTCCTTTATAATGATATTGAAAATGTCCACCCTCTGCTAAATTATATCACCTGTCTCAAGCACATCTTAGCTTGGAGGATTTCCAGAATTTGTCATCTTGGTGGAGTCTTCTGGATGATTCTTGTGCGGTTGGGGAGCGATAGAATTATTTCAAAGTCTGGGTTTATCTGCACTTAATATGTGGTGGGGAGATGTTTTCTGGCATGGTTGTATGAGGATTTTGCTAAATATTTTGATTCTACTGGGAGTCAATAGTTCCCCTGGGCCTCATTCTCCAAAAAACTTCTGTATGTGTGGGCATAAGTGCTGTATACACATGTACTTGTGTGTGTGTGGGTACACAGAGATCCTGTTTACCCATCATGCACGTATTATCCTTTGACTGTAGAAAGGAATATAGCCATGTGCTCTTACTCTGTAGCTTTGGAGGCACAGCTCTTGCTTGTCATGCTCTAAAAGACAGTGAGCTGCCCCTGCTGAAGAGAAGAGAAAGGTTTTAAAGAGCTGCAGTTACCCCATCCTCCTCCTGCAGCTGTAGGCTAATCCATCGGTAGAAGGGATCAAGGGATTGAAGTGAACCAGAGATGAACTGGAACTTCTGGAGTTTTAAATGTATGAAATTTTGAACTGAAATAAGTGCTTTTAAAAAATACAAAAACAAAGGAAAAACTACCCCACCCCAAAACTGTTCTTATCAAGGTTATATTCCAGGGAGCCTTCCCTTCTGGCATTCATTGTTTTCTCACCATGTGTTCCCCACCGCCGGAGCTCCCTTCTGAACTGTTTTTCTTCTCAGCTGCTGAAATAATGGTAGAAGGTGACCTAATTTTAAGTGGTGCATATTTCTAACAATCAGTGGAAACTATGCGCCTGTAACGGCCTTTTGAAAGCGTCATGTTTTTGTGGAGAGCAGAAAAGGGAAATAAGCTGGTGCTGGCGCTGCTGGTCGCGCGGCTCAGCTGATCGAGTTTCCTCTTGCTGTGTTTGATTCTTTCAGTGTGTCTGTGTGTTACCTCAGAGGGGGGAAAAAACCACCCAGAAGTGTCCATGTGCAGGCTTTCTGGGAGGTGAACACTTCTGTGTTCCTTTTTCCCCTGCTGTACACGGGGAAAATCCTCCTCTGAACTGTTTTTAACTTGCTGGAGTAACTGGATTGTCCCCGGTGTGATTCACGTGGTGCCGGTGCCAGACGGGATGGTGACGGGGGTGGAGGGGAAAATGTTGCTGTCCAAACCAAATTAGTAAGTATTGAGGTATGAGCTCAGGCTAAGGCTGACTTCACAGCTCTCTTAAACTGAAGTCTTGGAGTAGCACACACTCTGTAAACAAAAGGAGACTTTGATATAAAACATACATAAATGTTTATGGTGTCCCACCCTAAAACCCAGCGCGGAAATAAGATCTCTGTGATTCTTTTTCTCCAGATACCACCGCTGTATTTATCCCTTGCAGCAAAACAAATGGATCAACTTTCAAGACACACAGACCTTCTGGCTCCGTTCTAAATCAGCCCTTAGAAGTGATCCATACCTAGGAGCCTTGTCCCCCCTAATTAGATTGTTCCACTGCCATTTCAAACCCCTCTGAGGCAGGGCTGGGGTTCACCGAATCGTTTAGTTTGGAAAAGATCTTTAAGCTCGAGTCCAGCCATTAACCCAGCACTACCAAGTCCACCACTAAACCATGTCCCTAATTGCCACATCTGCATGTCTTTTAAATCCCTGCAGGAATGGTGATCCTCCCCTCTGTGGTGGTGTTACCCTGGGAGCACCATCGATGTCCTCACAGAGGCTGTATGTGCCTCTGGTTGTGCTTTTAGGTTCTGGTGCTGGCTTCCAGCCCGAGCTCTGTGGCCAGGAATGGTCACCTGGTGAGCGTCACCTGTTCTTCTCACAGCTGATCCCTCTCTTGAGGCAAGAAAAGCAGCTTTCCTGTTGGGAAGAGGCAGAAGTGAGATGTTTATTCTAGGCAGGGGAGAACATCTTGTTTTTGTGCCGTGAGACTGCCGGAAGAGGACTGCAGCCCTGATGTTTCCCCAGAAAACCTGATTTAGCAGCCAGGTCTAACACTGCCACATGGCCATGTTTGTGTTAGAGACTACAGGTGTCCTGGTGATAGCTAGCTGGCCTGCACAGGACCTAGAGGGGCAGGTACAGGATGCAAAGTTCCCATTGATCCTGTGGGATAAAGTGCACAGTTACCTTGTTCTGATGACTGAATGGTGTTGCAGCCTGACAGTGGGGAGCAGGCTGAGAAGTGTCTGGTAGTACTACAGTAAGAGGAGCCCTCAGAGAGCAGGGATTCATGGAACCAGCTTCCAGATCTGCTATGTTGGAGAGGTTGGGGAGCCCCTGCCAGTGCCTTTTCCTTGCTCATAGATGAGATGTGCTGGCCAAGCCCAGTGCACGTTAAGATCCCCCAAAAGGAGGGCTGCTGGAGTGCGGGCACTGGGATGAAGCTCCACTGTAGAAGTCACTTTGATCCTGCTTTCTGGGTCATGGTTTGAAGGTTCCTCTCAGGTGGTTCAGAGTGCTTTTGTGAATCAAAGCCTTGTTCTCTGAGCCTTGTGCTCAAGGCAAAGGTGACTGATTTGGTTTGACCTCTGTGTTTTCAAGTAAAGGTCAGTCTTTGCTCAGGATGGCAGGTTAAAATATCCCTTCGGTCCTCCCCAGCTTTGGCCGTACCCCAGTGACACCTCAGCGCCACAGGAGCCCTCAGCAGCGACCTGCTCTGCTCTCACTTCTCTATCCCTGACCACAAGCTCTTCACTTCAGAAAAATGCAGAGAGAAATAACATTCCTTGTTCGCTGCATAATGATCTCTTGTGAATAGCTTGATTTTTATTTTAATGAGGGACTGCACCAGTGATGATTTATCTCTCTAATTGAATCGGAAGCTTTTCTTTATTTTCTAATGATCCTGCATCTAATGTTACAGATTGTAAACTGGTTTTGATAAAGGACTGAAAGCTTGCTAGCTTCTGTGCCAGACATTATTGCAGTAGTGAATTTTAGTGTGTCCTTGGATTTTCCTTTTTTTTAATTTAAGGTGTTTAAAGAAATGACTAACAGGAATACAATGAATTGGACTTGGGGAACTGGGCTTTTGCCTCACTGGTTTTTAGCAGGTAGCTGATGGCTGAAAGCAAAACTGTAGACACAAAGCTCACTAAGACCCTTCAAAGCATTATCCAAAGTGTAGAGAAATGCTGCTTTTATGTTCCAGAACATTATTATTACTGTTTATCTCTAATTTGCATAAGAGAGCAGACAAATACTCCTTAAAATACTCTGTATGCCTAGATTGCCTGGATAAATCAGGGCCACAACTGCTGTGCTGTCCAGCACCAATAAACACGCGGCTTCAAAGCAAAAGTACACTGTGTTACTCAAATACCTGTCCAACAGATGGTTACAAGGCTGGGGCAGACATGCAGTGGGCTACTTACTGTGCACTGAATATGCTGAAAACCAGAGCACTCCCCTGATGTTTTTATGGGCTCAGCCATGGACTATCACATGCTGGCCTGTGTATGGTATCACCCAAGAAGGATTTTGACACAAGCCTTTGCAATAGAGGAAAACAAAAATTCAGGAAATAGGTCAGATGGTAACCTTTGCCCCTCTCATCTTGTGTAGTTTTGCAACATTGAAATAAATGATGTTGAGATTACGTACTCACGTGCTTCTTCCCAACCGTGCCAGGAGGACAGCAGTCATAAATGCCAAGTCCTGCTTTGCCTTGTGCCCTGGGGATGTGGCTCTCCATTTACAGCTTCAACAAGGTTTTATTTTACAGGGTACAAGATACAGTATGTGGGCAACTCTGTAACTGCACAATAACTATTGATTGTTTAATTATCTGGTAAATGCCATATAATCACTAAGCCATTATGCAGCAGTATTCTGTGTTCTAATTTAGAGTGTGTGGGATCCACGTGCCGCCACTCTCAGCTGTGGCCTTCCAGGGAGCTCCTCCATCACCACAGGATGGAGCAGAGTGTTGGGTCACCCCAGGAGGCAGCTTGGGGTGCCACCAGCCACCAGGCAGGGTGGCTGCCCATGGGCTGTCCCTGTCCCCTGCCAGCCCAAGTTAGGCAGCTGTTTGAAGAGGACACTGTTTATGCAGTTGCTCTTTGTTGCACTGTGTGTGTCTGTCTGAGGTACAATACATAGGGGAGAAGTGTAAATAAATGCATCCCAAGGTCTTTAGTCACGACTTAACTTATTTACTACCAACCTGGCATTTGCCAGAAGCCAGGACTGATCCACCTGGAGGCAAACACCCAGGTTTGACCCAGTAGATGGAGATGTTGAGATGTGTGGGTATGAGAAAGTGAATAAAATATTTGAAATCCAAGGTCACCTGTTGCTGGAGGGCTGGGAGGAGCAGGACTGCTGGGACAATATGGTCCCTGAGTCAAACCCCTGAGAATGTCCCAGGCACAAGCCAGTTACTGATAATGTTGTCCCAGAGTTTGCACATGCCAGAGAAGAAGACAGAAGATGTGTCCTGCCCTCCTGGGTTCTGTTTGTGCATTCCCTGCACAGTGGCATCCTTCCTCCTGGCATCTTTGGGCATTCCAGAAGTGCAGGCTGGTGGGGTAGCAGGTGAATATCCTAAAGGCTTTTAGAAGACTCTTTTTTCCTTTTACATTTTTTGAGGGGGGATATGAGAATATAAAGTGGGATCTGTGCCATGTTTAGCCTGCCTGAGGTGTGGCTGCTACCAATCAAGCACTGAGCCCTTGCATCAGCCCTGGTGAGAACAGAGACTCTGCAGGTTCCTGGGTCATTATTAGCAGCTCAGGTAATTAGGCTGAGTCAAGAATGACAGTAATTGTTTTTAATAATCAGTTGGTTTATTGTCTCCCTTTCTGAAAGGCTGATGGTCAATAGTTCGATAATTAATCACTGTTGCTTTTAGCCGTGTGGAAGAAGCTACCATGCTGCACACAATTAATATTTCCTGGGGATTGTTGCTGTAAAGAATTAATCTTAGTTTACGTACACAGCTTTTATAGCTGCAGACTGACTGCTGTGCCTTGCTTGAGAGACCGGACTGAATGTGTGCACACCATGTGCAGTGCCTGCAGACCAGGTTGTGCTGCTGCCCACCCTCGTCCAAACACCTGTCCTGTGGTGCTGCCTGCTGTGTGCTGGTCCTGAGCACACCAAGGACACCTGGTGCTCGCTTTTGCCAGCTGCTGAAGGAATTCAGAGCTCCATCATGTTGCAGTCTAAAGAAGCAGCTCTAACCCTAGACAACCAGCTTTTGATTTGAAGGTCCACTGCAAGCATTTGCCTTTTTCCACCTCCTTGTTTATAAAATGAACCATGATGTTCACCCGCAGTGAGGCTGGGTGTGACTCGAGCTGTATTGGTGGTTCTAGCATCAAGTCCTCGGTTTTGGGTCCTTCTTTGTGTTTTCAAGGTCTTCAGGGATTGCTTTTGCTGCATGGCAGGGCAGGCTTAGTGTAACCACATGTGTGAATGTGTGTAGCCATCCCTCGTCTGGTCTGGTGGTTGCTGCAGATGAGGGGTTGGCCCTTTGCGTTTGGGAAGCTCTCTGGCTTTCTCTGGGGTTTGGTGCTGCAGTAAGAGCCTGCTCCATGGGACTTGGACAGGGAAGCACCTTGCCTCTGACCCACTGGGGCAGCAGAGCAGTTATCCTGTCCCATCAGGGCTTTTCCTTCTGCTGGGATGGTTTTGGTGGTGGCTGGAGCGCTCACACCCCCATCCAGACGCAGACCCATGTGTGTGGGCACCAGCCGCTTGGCACCTCCAAGGTTGCACATGGTCTGTGTGAGTGTGAATGGATTTAAAACCCTGACAAGCTGCTTTATAATCCTTCCGTATTACAAGCACGGTATTAAATATTAAGCCATTGTTTCCGCTGTGGTGGCTCCGTGTGCCGGCAGAGAGGGTGGTGGTGCTGCCGTGTGAGGGTCCTCACCAGGGCTGGTGTCTCCCCTGCTTCTGTAGGCACCAGCTCACAGATGCTGGGGTTTTATCAGCTCGTACTGGGTTGCAGGAAGGGGCTGGGCTGGCATTCTGGTGTGTGATAACGCCTGCGAGCATTATCAGGAGGGAAACGGGCGACCTCAATTTATCAGCTTCCCTACGATGCTATAATATCTTGAGAAGAGAAGGTCCTTTCCTTGCTGACTCAAATGGAGTGTGTGTGTGTGTTTCTGAAATGAGAACTTGTTTTTGCCATACAGACAAGGAAGTCTGAACTGGAAAACGCTTAAAATGATGTTTCACTCTTACCCAAAAAGAAAAAAAAAAAGGCAAAAGCTTTGTTACCAGAGCAACTGGTACATCTTGTGCTGCTTCATTTCTCTGAAACACAGAGCGAGCCCTCAGCCCTCCCTCCCCCCAAGAAACCAGCCCACACACACCTACGCACCAATATGTCGCATTAGCTTCGCTGCTTTCTGAATAATATAAGGGAAAGGTACTTTTTGCATTTCAGTCCTATAGAATGCAGGTTATAAAAGGTGATTAGAAATGTTCCTGTGTTGCCTCCCTGTTAATCTATGTTCCCTCTCCCTGCCTGCAGAGTTTGTGAAGGGAAAGGGCAGGGGGAGGTCAGGAGCAGACCACTGCATCTGTGAAGTGACATTCGTCCAGTTTCCCCTGCATTGCTGGATGCTCTGATTCTGTAAACATTGCACAAAAGATATCTGCAATGGCTTAGGGTTAAAAAGCTGCCTTTGAAGATGCCAAATAAAGTCAGTGGTAATGAAAAGCATGGGGAACATGATGGTGGGTCCTGTAGTGCTGTTCGTGTGCGTGCCAGGCATGGATAGGGATGGAGGGAGAGTTCTGTCCTTGACTTGTGGGGATTAGAAGATGCTCTGTGCAAGCACCTGCTCTGCAGATGATATGAGCAAGCCCCATGTCCAGTACCACCTTCTCCTATCCCATAGGAATGGCTGGACTGGGAACTCAGACCCATCTTTTCTCAAGTCTTGTGTGAGGACACTGAGAGGTAGAAGTGCAGTGTGGGGGAGCTGTTTAGAAAACAGGCAACTTCTAGAACTGGGATTATTGCATGTGAAAGCATCACTCTCCCTTTCAGAAGGGGCTTCTTGTGCTGCTGAAGCTTGCATTGCTCTGCTTACTGTAGTATCTTACCTGTACTATGTTACAAGGGTGTGGTTGTGGCCGGTCGGTAAGGGTGGTCTAAGGCTCAGGTGGGTTACAAAAAGCATTTGCTGTTAAGATATGTCACTCTAATGATAACCCTGGGCTGCAGGGCAGCAGGTGAAGAGCTCCTTGCTCCGAGTAGAAGCTGGTACCTGCTGTTTTTTTGTATTTGTTAACTCTAGTATTTAAGGAGTAACAGGTTATAGTCTAGTGAACTGGAGCTCTGGTGCACTGCACAGGAAGCCTGGGGCCAGGTCCTCATTGCTGTGGACTTCTCTGGTGACCTTTGCTTAATGACTGCTCTGTTCTCCTTTCCTTCCCATCCCTGTCCTCACCCCTTTCCCCATGAAATCAGAAACAGAGGAATGCTGGGGTGGTCTGGGGAGGCAGAACTGGGAGCTGCTGGGTGGTACCAGCATTGGAAAGCAATCTATGAGGAGATGGGGTTTGGTACCCCTGCACCAACATTGAGAAAACAAAAGGCTGGGAGTGAGGCTGATTCCCAGAGGAGCAAATACAGCAGCTGCTGATAGGTCAGCTGAGGAAAAGAACCGAGAGAAGCACTGAAAAGTAGGTTTTAGAGCTGAGAGGTGTTTTGTTCCTCCCAGCTCTGAAGGTGCCACTCTCAGCTAGGAGGGTGCTTTTTAGAAGATTTAGAGAAGGGGATGGGAGGAGCAGCAGCCTGTAAATGTTGTCCAGGCTGTGGATTTGAGGCATTCTCTACTGCTGTAGTGTTTGTCTTCAGAGACTTTTTTGCTTGTCATTTTTTTATGTCTTTCCAAATTTTGATGCAGTTTGACTTGTGGCTGACCCTGAAGACTTGAAGGCAAGCGATGCCTACGGGGAGCCAGTTGGAGCTCTGCAACTTCTGGTTATGCTTTGAAGGCTCACTGCAGAGAATTGTGTTTCTCTTGAAATCTGCAGCTTATTCTTAGGTTTACCTGGGAAGCCCTTTACACTAATTACCTAAAGATGGAAAGTGCCAAGCAAACACAGCCTGCTTCCAAATGTTGTGGGATTTTTTTCCTCTCCTTGCATAAGAATGGCAGATTGGTGTAAAGTTTTTTTTTTTCTGTTTTGTTTAAGTCTTTAAATTTTTTGTGTGTGTTTTAGGTCTCTAAATTCTTGTCTTGGAATGTGCACATGGAAGTGCATGGCTAGGAGCCCAAGTCCATCCCCACATCCCCACCATGCTGTGCTCTTCCCCCAGCCCATCTCCTTTGGCTCATGCGTAGGTGGCTGGGAAGGAGTCTGGGCTGCAGACAGGACTGCAATCAGCTGGAGAGGGATGTGGGGGAACCTGAGCCTTTGTTAGCATGAGGATGAGAAATTTAAGTGCTAGGTGGGGGCTAGTGGGTTTTCTCTTGGTGTGAATCTCTGCTTTAGTGCGGTGCTTGGACTTGGGAGCTGTAGGAACTTCCTGGGTTGTTGGGCTACTTCAGTTGTGTGGTTGGGGGTTTCACCAAGGGTCTCAGCAGCATGAATAGGAGGAGCACCCTGGGGTGGAAGGGATGCTGCTCTGCTCTGGTTTCTAATATTTACAGGGGTGCTTGTGATCCATGGCAGTGAGTTTTCAAAAGGAATAGCCTTCTGCACATCCTTTTTTTTTTTTTTTTTTTAACCCACTGAACCTGATGGCAAATGATACTTTAAATGAACTGGACGTGCAGGGGCAGAAAGGGACAGGGATGTAATCCATCCCACTGTGTTTAAAAATGGTAGCGCTGGAGGGGGAGAGAGTTGTGTGAAGGACAGAATTGGGTATCAGGTGCCCACAGTTAATTTTACAAAGCTGCCCACAAGACTGGTCTGGAAGCTGTGCTGTCTTTGTTAGCTCTCCATGGGCTCTAATGATGGAGAGGCAGGATCACCTTACCTGGGCAAGACCCATTAGTGTGACATGCTTCTCGTCCTGGAGGTGATGCTTCACCAGGGAACGGGCGATGCACCACGCTCCCATCTCATCTCCTTTCAGGGGATGTGGCCTTAGCTTGATGTAATTATTTTTTTTCCCAGTTAGTGCTGGGTGGGATGTTGTTTCAATAAGTCTAGCTTGTAATAAACAAATAAAAAACGGGTGTTAGCTCCTTACAGTTCTTCTGCTCTCTTGAAAAATGCTTATTAACAGGGTCAGTGTGGAGAAATGTATTTTGTGTTTGCCTGCATGGTATCTAGAGCAAATGAGATCAGGATTGTATGGTAAACCAGCTGTACTAAAAAAAAAAAAAATTAACTTGTGGATATGTCCTTATTATTTAAAAGGTGTGATTCATTCCTCAAAGGTTGTCATTGTGCTTTCCTTGAAATAACTGTTGGTGTGTGAACTTCAGGGTGGTTCCTCCATCTGGTCGTTGCCCCAAGATTGGGATGGGATGGGAATCTCTGCTGCTGAACTCTCTGCATCTTTATGTTTTACAGAGGTAAAAATTCACATGTAAGCAGCGATCAGGGCTTAGGAAAAATTCCAAATTTCGCTGGAGTTGCCATTAGTCTCTTGGTTTTTTTAGAGCAATTATGGCTGTAGCCGCAGTGGGCAGCACCAATGGAAATGCCTTTGCGTTCCTGGGCTTCAGAGATTTTCTCTTTCACACTTTAATTCAGCAGGTCGAGGATTGAGGCCAAACCTTTTCTTCTCTACATAACTAATGGAAAGACAGCCAGTTCAGCAGAATTTCTGTAAATAGCCTGTTCCAGATGAATTGTGAATTGTGTATCTGAATGCCAATAGGGCTAACACGAGGGGTGGTTTGCCAAAGAAAATGGAAATCTTGTGTTAGAGGAACAGGCTTCTGAAATGCAACATCGAATTACATTTTTG
This sequence comes from Corapipo altera, assembly GCF_003945725.1. Classification (NCBI taxonomy): domain Eukaryota; kingdom Metazoa; phylum Chordata; class Aves; order Passeriformes; family Pipridae; genus Corapipo; species Corapipo altera. Next base: position 7,645,275 of record NW_020884895.1, read on the forward strand.
GACTTTGCAAAAACATTGTTTGCTGTAGTCATGAAGCTGCCCAAAATGCAGAAAAGTCTTGATCTGTGGCACTGAAGGGCATCGTCCGATGGGTGAGTCCTCCTGGTCACACAGAAAACACTCGGCATCAGCTGGAAGTCCTGTAGCAGCCAAACAGTGAGCTGGGCCCTCAAATACCTACTAAAAGCTCCTCCAGTATCATGGTTTTTTAACCGGCAAACCCCAGCATCTGTTGGGATAGAAGAGCCATGGCAGTTGTGGTGTAGTTTGGGGTCCTCAGTCTTTAGCATCCACACAGAGTTGGTGGGTTAGGGGAGTGGTAGGCACTGCAGAGATCTCATTCAGCTGGTCGGTGGGTCCAGAGCATGGCCATTCCCCAGAAGTGATGCTGCCCACGGGGTTCATTCCCCACAGGAACAGCTGGATTTGAGATCTGTCACTATCCAGCCTTTGAAAGCCAATGTGGATGGGGCAGATTGTTCCTTCATGCTGGCTGCCATGTGACTCCTTGGACAGCAAATGGACTCGCACATGTGCTGCTGTGCTGGAGTGCCGGACAGTCCAGGCATGGGAGAGCCAGGTTACAGCTTTCTGCTTCAGGAAGGACACAGGGGCAGGGAGAAGCTTATTCTCAAGCTGTTCATGGGTCTTTGGCCTGGGTTGACTTGGGCTCTGTGAATCACTGGCATTTAGCTTTGTGCAGTTTGTTTGTGCACTACGCGTTTGTTTATCCAGCTTAAGCACTACAGCACCACCTCCATCTTACAGCCTTTTTCTCCCTTGTGACTAACTTGGGGATTTGGTTTGGTTTTGGTGTTTGTTTGTTTTTTTTTAATCTGCCTATACTGGCTGAAGCTTGGCATGGCCAAGGAAGGTTGGTGCCTTTCCCATGCTGTGCTGCAGGAGATGGTGCTTGCATGCAGAGCAGCCAGATGCCAGCAGCCACTGAGGGCATGTAGCAAGTGACGTGGATTAGCCAAAGGGCTGACAGTGAGAGCACAATTTTGGGTTAATCCATGAGCCTTTCTCCAAATCTGCTGTCTTTCTTTCAAAAAGAGTCCTAAACCTGTGATAAGGTGCCTGGGGTGGTGTTTAGGGAGGACTCTGCATATCACCAGTTGGATTTAAATACAGTGAGGGAAGAAGCTGGTGCCAGGGCAGTATGTGAGGCCTGTCCCTCAGCTGGCTGAGCCCCTAGCGGTGGGGTGTGCCTGCCAGTAAGGGTCCAAGAAGCCCCAGCCAGCTGTGAGGGCACCCTACATCCCTTGGGAGGGGTTGCAGCTCCTGGCATAGCTACAGCAGTCTGTGCCATAGCCTCTGCTAATTACTACCTTCAGCACTATTCTGATACTAGGGAATGTCTCTTGGGCTGTGTGAGCCCGCAGATGAGTCGGCACGGGGAGAAATCCAGTGATGGGCAAGAGCAACTGCTCTTGAAAGCTCCAGCATACACTTGTGAGTGTTGGGTTTTCTCGTTCCCTCGTTGGTGACCGTTTACAACCTGTTTGGGAAGGCACTTGAGAAGAAACAAGCTAATTACATAATTTAATAAAAGATGTGAGAGTACCAATCTAAGCACGCCAGCAGTGTGGAGGAGTTGAGACTGCGGAACGTGACTTGTCTTGCACAGGAGAGATTAATCACGTCGACTCCTGGGAGACAGGTCTGCTAGAAAGGTGGTTGTGTTGGATGCACTGTTCATATCATTCAAATTAGGCCGTGTACAAGAACTAATAAAAACAGAAGCAAAGGATTCTAGCAGAGGGGATCAATAACTTGAAAGCATTTTAATTCAAAATTAGAAAAATGAGAACAGTTATGGGCAAGGAGAGTGTATTAATAGAGGAAAACGAGTATTTGTTACTGCTGGTGTGAAATGAGATAATTTAAGAGATGTTCTAAGTGCCTTTTTGTCACACTTAATGCCTTTTGTTAGGTTTCCAAGCAAAATGGAGCCTGCAACTTTCAATTTCAGGGTTCTCAGATGATCAAAATACCATGGGGCAGCCTGATCATCTCATGCTTTACTGGAATGAGGTCATCAATAACTTTTGCCTGGGTGTGATTTACACAGTTGTCAGTGTCTGAATTGCCATAATATGTCTCTGCCTGGGAAAAATGCTGCATTTGGAGGGGAAAAAAAAACAACAAAGCAGAAGCTCTCTGGGTAGCTGGTTCACTGCTAATAATGGATACAGAAAAGTGATTACTTGTGATCCATTCAAATAGAAAGGCTCAGCCTCTAAAGCTGGAGGCATGGAAGCTGTTACAAGGTCAAGCAGTGTCCTTTAAGGAGAAATAGGTGGCAAATACTGTCAGTGGCAGATAACACATCTGCAACATCATGAAAAGTACATCTGAAATTAAGATTAAAGGTTCTTTGCACTCATATGGAGAGGGGGGAAAAGAGAAGATAGAGACAAAATCAGAAAAAAGAGGATTAGCTTTTGGTGGGTGACAAGCAATAGCTCTGGCCAGGGAGAGATTTAAGCAGCACAGTGCTCAGTAACCTGGGGAATTATCAAAGGTTTCTGCAGCTGCTTCCAACTAATGGTCTTTAGCAGCCAGAAATTCTTTGTGTTTGAACCTCTCTCTCACCCCAAGCCTGGGTGTGTATGTGCACATGCAAAGTCTCCTCTGCATCTTTATGCATTCCCACCTGGCCCATAGGTCAGGTGGGAATGCAAAAACCAGAGGCCCTGGTCGTCTGTGCTTGCAGGAGTCTGCTTTAATTTGCCTTAGTTTACATCGAGGCAAAAAGGGACCTGACCTGCAGATATGCTGGTGGACCTCAGGCTTTTGTTGACTTGTGTTGCTGGTCAAGGCGCTGAGAACTTCTGAAAATGAAATACTCATGTCCTTGCCAGATGTTTTCAAGTCTCTACTTTCATAAATGGGGCTGGGAGGCTTTGCTGGAGGTCCTGCAGGAGAAACCGGATCTCTCGACTGATGGGTATGAGCCAAAATTAGCATATCTTGAGATGCTGAAGAGCGTGGCACTAAATTTTATCAGTCCCACCATGCTGAGAAACCCCAGTTCGTGAAAATAGGTTTTGGCTACAACATCTTTGAGGAGTAGAAGGACTTTGGCCCTTTATAACCATGGCAGTGATTCACAGGTGGGAAACCTGGATTCATGTTTCCAACTTAGAGTGATCCCAAAGGAAAATTCCTCCCCTGAAGCAGAACGAGCAAGGTCCAAGTGACCTAGTGGGCTTTTCTTCCACCTTGGAGAAAACAGCCCAGCCAAACAAAATCTATGGGTTTTTCATTCAAATCAGACCCCTTGGTGAAAATCTTATTTTTGCAAAAATTTCCAAAATTTTTGGGTTTATTTCCTTAGTGGAAAAAAGTGTGTTTGCAAATCTCAAGCATTTTGGGGGACAGTGGTGGTGTCTTGGGGTCAGTGGTGCCTGGGGTTGCAGATCTGCTTGCTTCCTCTGTGGCAGATGCTTGCTGACATCAGGATTGTCAGGTCTGTAAATACTCGGGCATCTGGGAGACCTTCCTGGTGTCTGGTCAGTAGCTGACCTTTCATTTTGCTGGCAGAAAATTAAGATTAGCCTTGAGATCAGCAGACTACAGTGAAGGTTGCACACCCATGCTGCAGGATAAAAATAGACACGGAAACTGGAAAGGGGGGAATATCATATCTGCTAAAGATCATCTGTGTGCTATTAATGTACCAGAGACCAGGCCTTTCCCTGAGCTTGTGGAACCTTTACCTGCATAAAAAAGTCGTGTCTGAACTATGATGAACTTCCCAAGTTTGTGTCCTTCTTGTACATATGCGGACCTTGCCTTCTCCATTTTCTCATCTGTCCAAACCAGTCTTATCAAAGGAGTGTAGTGTTTAATCCAAGGCAAGCATCAGAAGAATAAACTGCTATGGTTTTCGATGGTCTGGTACAAAATTCTTTCAGCATTTCTTGGCACTTAGTTATTAATGAGGCATTTGTTCCGTTTGCTGAAAAACCTCCCAGCAGCTGTCACGTGTGTGCTATGCAAATTATTTGTGGTCTGGTTAAATACTGTTTTACTAGGGAGGGGAATAACTGAAATTAGTAGAGAAGAAATAAATAACATTAACCCTCTGTAGGTTGTTCCCTTGTTAATTATTTTGGTTATTTGGCTCTTGAGCTGAGTGTGCCACTGTCATTAACGGCGATTTGGGACCTCAGCTTGAATAGTCACATACCCTCGAGTGATTACTTTGGGTGGCAGTGGTCCAGAAAACTGCCAGCATCCTAATTAACACACTTTTTCAATGGACAATATTAATATTCATACTATTATACTGTAAAATGAGTAATTTGAATAGACAGAATGTCTTGCACTCTTTTGATCTCTTCTGGATTAACCTACAAAAGGCCGCTGGCATTCATTCTTTCAGGCCTTAATGGGTACAAAGGCTTCTAATAAAACTGTTTGGAACAGAGGTACCTAGAAATGTGTAGCAAATATAATGTGTCTGATAGGGGTGTTAATATTTTGTTAGAATGGTGAAGGAAAATGTGAAGGGAAATGTTTGTAATAGATGAGCACTTCCAAATGATGGAGGAGTGAGGCAGCTCTTGGGGGTGACTGGCCCCACAGCATCCATCTAAATGATGTCAGCCCAGAAGCAGTGATGCAGAAGTCCCTCAGTTGAGCCAGTGCTTAGAGGAAAATAGTACTGAGAGGGAGAAAGCAGATATGTATTTGACTGGAAAACAAAAGACTTGGAAGGCTGATCTGTTTTATTGATGCTCACCATTAAAGGCTACCACAAGATATACTACTGAGTTTAGCAAAAGGAATGGAAGTGCAGAGGATGCTGTGAAAGAAAAGGATTCATCCAGAGTGAAAAGCAGAGGTGCAACTGAAGCAGGAAACACTGGATTTAGCAAAGAGGTTGAGGTATGAGGGTTGTGGGATATGTGTGGGTAAGCACAACTCAGTTATGGAAGTTTCCAGATCACTCCTTTCACCTGAGATATGTGCCCTGTGTGTACACAAAGCATCCTATAGCAGATACCCTCTGCCTCTCCCAAGGTCTCACTGACCTTGAGTCCTCAAGGAAGGAGAAACTGGCTTTGGGATCAGGACTGAGGGAAAACTGATGCAGAAAAAAATAGATGAGTCTCAGCACATCTTCAGTTCAACATTCAGCGCAGAGAAGGCTGTTTGCTGCAGGGAATGAGCTTTACAGTTCCTCCATCACCTAAAGAGCCTTTTGCTGGTGAAAAGAGTGCAAAGGAAGGAGTTCTTTCGGTAGCTGCAGATTTGGCTGTGGTCCCCGCAGGACTTGAGGTCCTACAGAGATGCTGGTCTGTCTTCAGCAGCAGAGGAGAAAGCCTTCATGAGTGCAGAGTTGGTGGCAGTGAATTGTATTTGATTGGCTTGGCACAGGAACGAGATCACGTTTAGCAGCATCAGGGGAGACTTTGAAGAATGGATAAAAGGGAGCTGAGTGAGAGGGCAGCTGTGGACACAGATTACCTGGACCCAGGATGGTTCCTGGTGGCGTCACACACAATCTGTGCATTCTGAGGGCCTGGCACCGGCTGTGATCTCTTACAGAGGATGCAGACACACCTTAGATCTCAACAAGTAGAAGGCATCTGTGAAGAGCAGTGTTTTTTCAAAAGAGGAGAGTGACTGTGTAGTGCTACAGGGTTCACTGTTTAAACTGATTTACTTCACTTTGCATATGGGTAGCTTTGTCTTCTGAATGAAAGCTTAACCATGGAAACCATAGCTGCCAGTCAGAGCAGCAAACCTCTTTCTGCAGAGCCTGGCCTGACTCTGCTGGTGGCATCTTTGTGTGGCCTCTGTAAGCTGTTGGAATGGCACAGATCTCTTTTTCTGAAGGTAACTCATCAACCCCTCTGCCAGCAGCTGAGATGGGGAGACAAGACTGAATTACCCAGCTGACTTTAGGTACTGCCTTCCTGCTGGGAGTAAGACCTAAAGGCTTTGTATGTGCCTGCTTAGGCTGCTTCTCTTGGCTGCTCAGAGTTGTGGCATCTCCTCTTCTCAAGTAGCTTCAAATAGTCCTTTTTATGGTGCATTCTCAATAATCACTTAACGTTTGGTACCACCCATGGGCTCTTTCCATAACTTGGGACATGGTGGATCACAGGTGAACACTGAACATAGATGATTTTACACTCCTTTGCCCTTTCAAACCCTGGCACGTTGGTGTATCCAACATTCCTGTAGGTATCAGCAGGAGTGCTACAGTGGGGGCACTTAGTCTTCCTGGCTTTATAAACTCAGTTCAGTATTAATTATTGTAGATTTTATTTTATTTTTTTAAGGTGAAAGGAGAGAAGAAGAATGTCCTCAGGCTGTGCCAGAGGTTACTTGAGGCTGTGCACAAAAGAACCCACTGGCAATATTGGAGACATATCCTATTAGCCAGGAGCTCACAGAAAAATTAGAAGCTTTTAGAGCCCAAGTCAGTGTCGTGAATCAAACACCGAAAACCTGCTTTGTTATTGCAGCTTTATGTGAACCAGCAGATCTCCTTCAAGGAGTTTCTGTGATTGAATGAGTGGAAAATAAAAGTCCACAACCCACATGCTTCTCCACTGGAGAAGGCCGTGGGGGCTGGCTGGGGCTGGGGCTGGCAGGCTCCCCATCATCTTTCGCCCTCCGCAGCTCCCTCCCTTGAGCAGGAGGTATTTTGGCTAGCAGTGAAACAGACAGTGAGTCAAAAAAGGAGGAGGGGGGGGAAAAACAAAGAAAGGAGAGAGGATTAATAATACATATAATACTCAAGCCAGTTGGAAGGGGAGGGAAGCGGGCCGAGTGGTGCAGAGCTGTGACTCACCGGCAGCTCTGCTCCCGACGCGTGCGGAGCCAAGCGAACGCAATACTGCAGCATCTCCGCTGACAGGCTTGGCAGCTTCCCGGGAGCCAGGGAGGCAGCGAGGCCGGAGGGCTGCCCTGCTTTCCCCATCCCCTCGTCCCTCCTCCGCTCTGGTTTCCAGCCCGGTGTCTCCCACCCGCGGCGCGGGCACTGCTGCTCTGCCCGCGGGCAGTGCCCAGCCCATCCCCTGCCTCCGCAGGGAGCCTGCCCTCTGCTCCAGCGAGATCGAGGAATGGGAATTGTGGCGCTGGAGCGAGGTGCCCGCTGCTGGGTGGCACTCCTGGGCACCCTCCCGCTGGGTACATGATATGCTGAGCTGAGCTCCCTCGCTGCTGCTCCCATCTGCCCGTGTCTCTGCTGCCAGAGTTCATAGAAGTACCGAAATCTATTTTCCTGCCCACACTTGGTGTCCTTATGTGTCCTCTTTTTGTGGAGCGCTTTCATTTTATTTTATTATTTTTGGAACTTTTGGGGAAAGTCTCAGAGAAGGCCTTAAAATAGAGAAATCATGTAAGTTTAAATATTTCCGAGGAAGGCTGGGAAAATATTCTGCAGCCTGCTCCGTGACCTTTTCATGTCTCCTACGAGGCTGAGAGCAACTTATTTTTTAATAATCCCCCAATTACATTCAAAATATGGAAAATACTCATTTGTATAGCTGCATGTTTTGCTTCAAGGTGAACAGAAGTAAGTTAAGTCTCAAATGTACTGACTGATGGCAAGCCAGGGCTGATGCCGGGAGGGTTTTTGTGTCTGTCAGAACACCAAGGCATAGGGCATGATTTTTTATTTAATCTCCCTCGTGAGAAGGCCAGGGTTAGCCAGGCCAGGCTTAAGGTCAGGCTCAGCTCTGCCTAAAAGCTCTCATGGCATTTTATTCAGTTGAGCTTTAGAGGGTTCGTTGCTTCATTCTCTAGGCTTGAGCCAGAAATTGTTTTCCCCCTTTTTGGAGGAAGGACATTTTCTCACAGATCCTTTGCTTTGGTGATGAGGGAAGGAAACTCTTCTGAGCCAAAATATTCAAATGATGGTTTCCCTGTAGAAAAAATTAATTTCCCCCCCCCCTTCACTGTAAAATGTGTGTATAACATAATACCTGCCTGGGGAACATGCAGGATTTTTGAGCTTGGGTTCCCATTCTGGGATTTTGCTTTGTTTTTACTGTGTCTCTGCAGCGGGAGCTGCTGCTGTTCCAGTCAGCTCTCCTTACTCCACACGGAGACATTTAATGACAGGTCTTCCAAGGCTCCACTTTCTCAGCCACATGCCTTTTCCTGCCTTTGTACCCTGGCCTGAGGTGTAGTGTGGCTGCTCCTGGAGGAATGTGAAGTGCCCTTTGTGGGAGCAGCTTGTGGCAGCGCCTGCCGAGGTGACGGTGCCCCCGGTTTCAGCTGGAGGAAAGCTGTCAGCCAGTGGCCCAAGAGGAGCACAGAAATGAACTATTTATTTTCTAATTACTATTATTTTGCCAGATTCTTCTGAAGGGTAACTGATATCTGCTGTGGTGACTTTGGCAAGGGGTGGCTCACTCCAACCTCGCCTGCAGAGCCTTGTTGTCCTGGTACAGTGTTCACAGCCTTTGTCATAATACTGTTTCTTACTATTTTGTGTAATGTTGGAGGTACTTGAAGCTGGGACTGAGAGCCAGTGAAGAGTGCAGTGGAGAGATCCTTATGTTCATCCATCCTTCCTGGCCCCGAGATCCCTGGCAGCCCCAGGCAGCGCAGGTAATAGGGATGCTATTCTGGAATAGCTATCCTGATGTCAGGATTAGCCTGGGAAATGTCAAAACAGATATTATTTTCAACAGAGTGAGGTATCTTCTTACAAAACAAACAACTGCTTTTGGTTAACTTGAGCTCCCCACAGATTTACAAAATCTGGGCTGTGTAGAGATGAGGCACCCAGCTTGCTTGGTGTGGCAGTAAGGAGAGATCACCTCTGTGGTTATTTAGCAATGACTGGCTCAATCTCATCCATGTTAAGTCCTAATGTGGTTATTTACATGCTCAGCCCAAGCATATAAACAGCCCTTTTGGAATCAAATGCTTGGGTGAGTATTGTGGAAGTGTTTGGTGCCTACGAGCCTGATCCAGGTTAATTGTGTTCCCCTTTATTTTACTGGCCCTCTCATGGTTGTTAGATAAAATTATATATTTCTTCCACGAGACTGCATGGGGCCAGGGACAGATAGATATAGATGTACCACAAAGAAGAAAACCATCTCCTTCAGCAGAAGGGGTGGCCAGGGAGAGAGAATGCAGCACAGAGGGAGAGGGTGCTCCAGTCAAAATGGAAAATTACTTTCTGCAGCATTTTATCTCAGATCCAGTCCCAGTTACTGCTCCAGGACTAGTTGGATGTGATGAAGAACTCAGAGCCAGCAGATTATTTCAAATTCCTTTTTTTTCCCTCTAGGGACGGGGGAGGAAGGGAAGTGATTTTTAAGCTGTCAGGGCTGTATCAATTATCAAAGTATGAGAGAGTGGGAGAGAGCACTGTGGGGAAGCCCCAGGGGGTTCGCTGCTGCCGGGGTGGTGTTGCTGGGGTCCTGGTCCTGTACCCTGGGGCCTCGTTCTGGCCTGTCAGAGCAAACAGGCACCAATGATGTTGTTCCTTCCTAGGGCAGGGGCTGAGTCATGGCTGCAACAAGGGGATGCTGAGGGAGCGGGTCACTGTGGTCCCCCCCCCGAGCATCCCTGCCTACCCTACAGGGCTCCAAGTGGGACCCAGTGGGTGTTTGAGGGCAATGGAGAAGGCATCACCTCCAGCAATTAGATTTTTCTTCATTCCCATCATCTTTCAGTTCTGAAGCAGCATTTACATTCATATCCATTTTTTTCCCTGGCTGCTGCAGCGTTTGTGCCGAGGGGACCTTTTTGGCGAATGCCTCTGACAGAAATGTGTTTTCTTATCCCTTGAAGCTGAAAGCCATAAAGAAAAGAATGACTTTAATGAACAGACCTTGCCGAATCACCACCTTGAAGCTCTAGCTGCTCATGTGAATCAAAACCTGCTGAAAGTAGGTCATATAGTAAAAATGAATTAGGTTTACTTTACATTTTATTGACTCTGCCAGTTTTTCATTCATAGAGGCTTATAGTTGGGAATGTATCTTGTCTTTTTAATGCTAGGCTGAGGTGAAAGGAGAGAATACTGTCCTTTATTCCCTCCCTTTTGCCTTACATGTTTCTGGTGGTTGAGTGTACGATGGATGTGCTTTCTCTTTTCTCTTTTTATTTTGTTCTCCTGCACTGAAGAACGGCTTAAGTGATGATCAAACTCCCATAGTATGTCCACGAGTGGAAAGTCAGCCTGGTCCCAAAAGTTTGTGTAACACTTAAATTAGTCTTGAAACTTGGTGAAGGGTTGAAGTGATGGGGTGGTATCTGTCTGCAGGAGATGGATTACGCTACATCTCCTCCCTGCTGCTGGGCAGCAGGACGGTGTGGTGTGGATTAGAACAGGGAGGGGATGGTCCTCAGCTTCCAGTCTCTCTTTTGGTGAGAAATCCCAGATTTCAAGGTGGTTGGACCTACCTTACCAACTGGCAGATGATGGACTCCACCTGTTAATTCATTCAATGTGGCACAGCTGCAGCTTGGGCAACTTACTCAGATCAAACTTTTAATTTTGGTGTCAACCCTTCAAGCATCAGCGGTTCCACTGTTCATCAATCCCTGCTGGTGATTAATCTCTCTCACTTATAAATGATGCTCTTTATTTCCCATTAGTCTTTGTCCATCTTCAGTTTGGAGTCAGTGGCTCTCGTGGTCTTTGCCATTTTCTGCCGCTTTCTGGAATTGTGATTTCTCTTTAAGTTTCTGCAGGAATTAAACAATCTGGTCTTGGCTTTATCAAGAAGCTGGGAGAAAGAAGATGGAGAGAAGGCAAAAACGTTACATTGGTGGGATTTGTGCATGGAGTGTTCATTTAAAAAACATTTTTTAAGGGAGACGTCATAGCACACAGCACTGAGATTTTGTCTATTGTTTAGAGTTTCTCTTGTGGCTAATGGCAAAACTGTGAATGAGGGCAGCTTCTCTAATGATGGATGATTTTTTTTCCTGCTTTCCTATCTCTGCTGCCTGCTGTAGATGCTATGTACTTTAGGGGGTGAAAAATCCTTACTGATAAATTAGGATTTGTTTTGCAACCTTTTCTCTGCAATTATAGCTAACTGCTTTGATCTCAGCTGAAGACCCTTATCTAATGACAGAATATAAATCTTCTCTACCTGTGGTTTCATGACTTAAAGAAATACAGTCAGAAACTATCTGGGTAGGAAGAGAGAGTCCCCGCTGGTGCCCCTGTACCAGCTACCTTGGGAGGCACAGCAGAGACTACAAGTAGCTTCTGTCCTCATAATTACTGCTGGACAATCCACACATTACCTAAAATCACAGCTTGAAAAAATTAAATTATTTAATCTTGCATAATACAATGTGACACGCAGATGAAGGCCTGTAAGTAAACCACTATTCTACACCAGAAAAGACTTTCATTGACTATTATGTGAACAATAAATCTTCCACTTTCTCTTAAGAAACAGTAATTACAGAAACTTCAGCTGTGATGGGTATCCCCTGCTGACAATAAATGTCTGTCCTTCAGCACATCAGCAGCATCTTGGTGATGGATGCTCTGGACTACACTGTAAAGATAATATAAAATACTGTCTGTAGTACGTACTGGCAGCCCTTTTTTAAGCCCTGTGAGTACAGATTGGGAAGGTGCTCTGTGTATCCAGGAACACATCTTGTTTTTCACACTTTCTTTTTTTAACAGTTCCAAGATATTTTTGCTGTCTGGCCCTTGGTTACTAGCAAGGAGCTCCAAGGAGATAAGCTCTGCTCTTTGGTAGGTAGGAAGCTGCCTCAGCAGTGGCAGAGAGGGATGACCTCTTTCACTGCTTCACCAGCAAAATTGAAGCGGAAAACCGAGTGGATCAATGGGAGCCATAATCTAATTCTGCAGTGTGGAACTGGGTCATGGGGAAGCGCAGGAATGCGTGTTGGAGGCTTCGCTGCTGCCTGTGACTGGGAATGTGCCCGTGGGTGCAGCCCCAGTGCCCAGAGACAGCTCAAGGTCATGTTCAACTGCTGTTCCTGTTCAACCCTGATGGGCACTGCCAGTCCTACAACTGGGATTGGTGTGTGCAGCAGATGAGGAGGTCAGACAGGAATTGTCTTTGATATATGTCTTCATTAGGCCAGTGTGGATGCTACTGGAAGGCAAATGTGGAGTCTCTCTGGATTCAGGATATGCAGCTGGAGGCATCAGCTCTGCTGCCCAAGCCATCCCCAGGGAGGAGGCTCTGCTGCATGATGGTGTTTATTTGGTGGCTGGTTATGAGAGATCTTGACTCTAGAAATCATAGATCTATCAGGACAATGGAGGTCCTGATGGGGACCATTGTGGTGAGCTGGTCTTGAGCAGAAAGGCAAAAACAATTGTTGCCAAAACCTGGTGAAATGCAGGTTTTAAAAATACACTCCTTAGCATTGGCTTATTGGCCACCAGGCATCAGCTCTGTTTCCAGACCATCCATGTACACCAAGAGCTCTCCGGCTTTAAAGCTGGATTCCCTTTTTTTCAGAAGAAAAAAATAGTCAGAGCATGGAATCTTTCTACATTTTTAACTTCTAAATGTAGATGCCTCTGAGATGAAAATAAAAGTGGAAAGGATTTATAGGGAATGCAGTCTCTTGAATACTCTTCTTAGGAAGCAGCAGAGAGTCCCTCTTGGACACTCAGCTGGGTACCTTGAAGAAGAGGGGCCTCTGTCATGGGGCTGTTTCCTCTGGTGGATGGGGGCCAGCCTTGGTGCCTGACTGCCTGAGCTGGACTCTGGATTTAATGCTGAGAAAGACTGAAGGATAAAGGAGTTAGATGGACTCGGAATCTAGTTTTAATTCCCAGAGTCTTTATTGAGAAAATATTCCTTGAAAAGAATTGCAACTTTTTTTAATGGCTGCACATCTAAATTTACTGACAATTCTGAGATTTTTCAAATTTATTTTTTTTTCCTCTGGCTTAATGTTTTATAATCCATTGGGAGTTTGGTGGCAGCAGAGACACTTGGCCTTTGTTTTGGAGAATGCTCAGGTGGGTCTAATTTTCCTGTGTTTCCTTAATTGCAGGACCTATTTGATTCTCCTAGAATTCAGAGCGAATCAGGGTCAGGGTATCAGGCTGTTGCCTGCCTTAGCTGTCACGTCACAGCACAGACTTTTTCTGTGCAGGGTTCATGCTTGAGACTTGAAACCATCTCAATAAACATTGGAAGGTATATGTGTGCTTCCATCAGCGCTGCTGGGGGCTTTGACCAAGTCTTAGCTGGAGTTCTGCATCTTTTAAAAAGCCTGCAGTTGGACAAGCAGGTGCTGAGCTTGGGACCTCAATTTTCTTTCTTTTCTTCTGTCTCTTCCAGGCTGCTCTTAAACAATTGTGCATCAGGTACGTGAGGAACATGATAATGGTTTGAGGAGGGCATTAAATAGGCAAATGGCCAACTTTTGTCTTACGTAGTACTTACATTTCTTGCTTCCCTTCCCTCTTGTAATGAATAATTTCTCTGGTTTTTTCTTTTTTTTTTTTTTTCCCATTTCTTTCTTTCTTTAGATCTTTCTCTGACTGAAATTGCCCTAGTTACAGCTGTCACATTCCTGCTTTGCAGTGGTCTGATTTGGCAGCCCCATTCCCTCTTAAAACTTACAGACAAATGCTGACGTTTAACTCGCAGCATCCTCTGGTTGCTCTGCACTGTCACAACAAGATTAGAGTAATTCATGTGAAAGTAGAAAACCCAGCTGTCTTCTAGGGGGAAAGTGTATTCCTTCATTCCTTCACAGGATGTGAAGATGGAGCAGTTTTTTATGGAGTGCCACAGCTCCTGTGACTACGTGTCTGTGTTTAACCCACATCAGGTGTACACTGCATCCTCCTCTACTAGTGGTGGTTTTGTGGTGTTCTCTGTCCATCCTCTGCTTGTTTTCTGGAGGTGGAGTCAACTGGGCACCATTTCACTGCTACTGGTTTAAATTCCAGGTTGAGCTGTATTGTTCCTCGGAAATGAGCAGAAATAACTTGCTGTGATGACTCCCTAAATAATTTACTCTTGGAGGAGCATTCTTTGTGCGCTCTCTGGAGCAGTGATGAGGAAGGAAGTAGGACGCTTCTCCTGCACAACAGCACATTGAAAAACATCTCCACTTCTTTTTCAGGGATAGGAACAGATTTTGCAGGCCATCCTAATGTTCTGCTACCTCCTGTCCAGTGACTGATGTGGTCCATTTCAGATTATCTAGTGTTTTTCTTCCTGTCTGGAGCAAAAACTGGCCTTGCCTTCTGGCTGGTGACAGAGGAGCTCCTGGCATTTCCTGAGATGACTCATCTCTTGCCATGTTGATGCATTTGGGATGACTTTAGACTCTGTGGTAGTTTGGTAATTAACTGGGCATCTTTCTGAAAGGACTTTCAACAGTGACTCCTTGTGACTTTTTTTGCTGTTTAAGTCATTGAACTGTGACGATAAGAAACTTCTGTTTGTGGAAAAGGGAACTTTTGGGGTTTCGTTGCTGCAGGATTAGTCAGATAATGCCCAGTGGGCTACAGCTTGAAAAGGGGCAGATGTATGTGGTCAAAGCACAGGACTAGGACTGAAGAGTTGAATGTTTCTGCGGTACCACGTGTTTTTTGGTATGATCTGAGGTGTTGACCTTTCTGTGCCTCCCTTGGCTCATTGATACCATCAGCCCAATATGGACATTACTCACTTCACCCACATTGCTTGGGTAATTGATGCCAAAACCACATCTTTTAGCCAGTCCTTCTGACTCCCCATGGAGTTACTGAATAGGCTTTTCAGCCTTGTGAAGCTCTGGAGGGGTCCTTTGGGTAATATGTAGGGTCATGGGGGACCCGGGTCCTCTGCTGCAGGAGAGCTCCACAGGCATCAGTCCCTGAAGATGTGCCTGCAGCTCAGGAGGAGCTTCACAGCCTTCACAGGGCTGTTGACAACTCTGAGAGCTGGTGCTGCATTCTCGTAGCATTTGGGGGAGATGACATCCTTCATGGAGAAAACTCAGTAGTGGACCCATTTTTGGCTGTGCAAATGGAAGGATCAGGTCTAGCAAGCGAGTCTACTTGGGAGAGAACAGAGGCTGCTCTTGTTCCCATGAATTTATGGCATGTGCCCCACCATGGGAGCAGGTTATAAAACCTGGGAAGCGTGTCAGTTTGTTGTTTGGGAATGTGCTTCGTTACAGGAACAGCCTTGTGCTCTTCAGGGAAGCATCCTGTAAAGGAGAGGTTGGGTTGCTGTGATAAAACACCTTGATCTGGGTTACTGGTGTTGCACTAATTACAATATGTAATACTCTATTAGGGACCACGTTGTTCAGCCTCGCTGCGGCCCCGCAGGGAGAGCATGGGAGAGGATGAGCCGCTGATAGATGACTGCACCAGGAGCATGGGGAATTTGGCTGGAGGAGATCTGGGGAACACCTTTTAAAATATGGATAGAAAAACTTTGTGCTGGTTTCAAATGAAGTGGAACGAGTGGGGTCAGAGATCTCCCTGAGCCCTCCAGAGTTTGTGGCATTATGTGTGTCATGAGGCCGGGTCCTGCTGTGTCCATACCTCTGTGACAGGCTCCTTATTGTAATAAAATTAGAGTCCTTTGTCGGAATGGCTTTAAAAGACACTGTTTTTCTGACCAAATACCCAGGATTTAGCTGTGATCTTCACAGAATGACTTTTGTACAGACAGTTTGATATGAACCTTGGCTGTGCCACTACAAAAAGGCTGGGATTTTTATGAAAGCTGGAGTTCATGGAAATAATATGAAAATTCTATTTATTGTTAATACATGAAAGCCCACGCTGAAGATGAAAACTCATCTTACAAACTGCTCTCTAAATTATACCCATGTGGTGTTCGAAACATTCTGCTCAGCCCTCTTAATTAAAGATTAAACTCTGTGAGACAACTGCTTTGCTTCCCTCCCCTCATCCCCCTCTTTGCTTCCTTGGCTGTTTGCTTAAAACACATTCCCTCTGTTGGAAGGAATGACTGAATTCTGTTGCTCCTTCATCTCCCAAATATCCAAGGGCATGTTATTTTCTGGAGAGAGCATACATGGTGGGTATGGGTTTGCTGTAGGAGCAGCAGGACTTGTGATCCCTTTTTCTCAATGGGCAGCAAACCCCAGTGAGTCCCATGCTCTGATCCCAACCTGTGGGTGAGTTCAGCCATGGCCAGGTAACATGTCACCCAAAAAGCCTTGGCTGTTACATACCCTGCTCGCCTGCTTTTCCTGGCAAACTGATTGCTTTTTGGGCCAGGCAGAACTGATGGTGACCTCAGGGAAGACCATCACAGCGTTGTAGTGCCCCTGTTGTGCCAAAACCATCCTACTCCTTGGTAAGCATCACTTTTTGTGGTTTTCTTTCCCTTCTCATCTGTAACTGTGGGTTTGTTAGTGGTGTTGCACGTTGTGGTGCTTCTGCAAGTGCTGTCTGCATTGCTGTGGCGGGGTCCTTGCTGTCAGCGCTTGGAAAGCAGTCAGAGGCTTTGATGTGTCAGGTCAGCTGAGCTCAGCATAGCGTGAGGGTTCAGTTGTGCCACCTAAATAAACAGCGTTTTACCCAGTCAGCTCTGCTTTTCCTGCCTGCTTTGAGAACAGCCAGAGATGAGGGCTCTGAGAACAAAAAGGCAGCAGTGATGTGGAGAGATGATTGAGTGATTTCTCTGATGGACAAGTGGCCGTCACAGAAGGGCCTGGTGATGTATCCTGTGTGTTGCTGGTGCCCATTCCCCGTGCAAGGAGTCTTGCACACCCTGTCTGTGGTGTTTTCTTGTCCTTCTTAATCCCTTAATATCTATTTTCTTCTTAATATCTTGGGAATGAATGGCATCGATGCCAGGATCAAGGTTCAAATAAGAATCTCCTGTAAGATTGAGGCCATTTTTTCTTATGAGTGTTGTGCATCTGCTTTAATGGCTTTAGGAGTCAGGGAGCAAACAACTGTAATGAAAAAATCACTCTAGTGAACCACTGTGTTCTCACACTCATATGGGAGAATCCCAGGGTGTGTTCAGTTCTGTATTTGCAAGAAATAGATGGGCAGCAGGGACTGTAAGTGGGATGGGTGCTCTTATATCACATTGAAGGAGAGAGCAATCTCGTACTTGCTGTTCAGAGGAGCAGGATGCACCTACATCACAGCAGCAAATTGAAAAGTTGAAGGTAGAAGATTAGGTTTACTAGAGTAGAGAATGCCTCCTGGAATTCAGATACAGTAGTGCCAATAATAGAGCATTAAACTTTGATAGCTCTTGGATTTGCTGGAAGTCTGAATTTACAACTACTTACTGGGGTGTGCTGCCAACCTGCTGGAGGTGGTGGAGGGTCACCGTGGTGGCTGATAAGTGTCCACCAGTTTCTCTACACTGCAGCCCCGCTGCCTCCCCTGGGTTGGCTCTGGCACCTTGGTGGTTATGGTCCGTGGTGGCCCTGCCTTGCGTGGGAGTTGGACCAGATGGAGGTCACTTCCAACCTATACTTGAATGTTTGAGAAAGAAAAAAATGAGAGAGCTGGTTTTGTCTGTGGAGGCAGGAAGTGTGAGGAACTGGCTGAGCAGAACAAGTCTTGTCTTAGCTGCTGCTTTCTGATTGTCCCCCCATCTGAGGTGGGTTACCAGGTGACATCCCCACCACCAGCCCACAGAGGGGGTGAATCAGACAGCCAGGTAAACATCCAATCTCTGCACCATCAGTACCGTGGGACGTGGTGCATGTTCCCTTCACCTCTGAACAGTGACCAATCACTGGGAAGCCAAGCGAAGATCTCCATGTCATGCTGAGCACCGTGACCTTTTTCTGGCAGCTCTAGTCAGCCACTGTCCCCGGTTCAAGTCCCTGGTGTTTCCCAGGCAGGGCTGAAGGGGGGAGCAGCAGAGCTGACCTGGCACACCGCATGCCTGCGCTCAGCACAGATCATCCCGACTGCTTGCTTCGGAGGGTTTATTATTTTTAGACGAAGCAGGAGATGGGAATGTGCTGAGCTGGCTCCTAAGACCTGCCAAAAAAAGAACATCTTTCAGGACTCACTTTAACTTCATCCCTGTGTCGACACAAGAGCGATGTACCTGGAATTGATAAGTGATACCGTGCAGGGTCAGTAAGGCTTTTGTGATGCATCCGTGAGGTGTGTAATGTATTACACGACTATTGGAGGAAATCTGTCAGGATAAGGATCGGGCTTAAAAAATAAAGCAGGTGTTTTGCACCCAGAAAAAGCTAAGTATTAGATTTTTATTAGTAGTATTAAGAAAGTCTAAGGTACAAATCGTGACAGTACTATTTGCACTGGGGCTGTTAGTGCACATGGCACGCTGGAAGGCACACAGCCCTCTGGATGAGAAAAGTAGTGGGAAAAACCAGAGCCCTGGTGCAAGGACAGGGCAGAGCTGCTGGGTCTTACATTTGTGGGGTTGGGTTTCTTTCATCTGTGCTTCCTGAGTTTCATGAGTTAAACTCTTCTGTTGCTTCATGAGTTCAGTGATGCTCTTCAGCTTTCTGAGACCTGTTGATGCTCTGGGGTGGTCCCAGGTCCTGCCAAGCAGTGGGAGCTCTAGGGTGACATGCCAGCCATGGGTGTTTGCTGCCTGTCCCACCACATGCTGCAGCCCAGCAGCAACTGCAGGGCAGTTTGTGTGACAGGAGGAATGTGAGGCGTCCGGCGAGCAGGGCTGGGCATGACGCACACCTTCAAATATGCTCTTTTATTCTTGGCCCTTGCAACCGGCAGATAAACTCCTGACTTATAGGGTAAAGACAAACACCAGAAGCACACCCTTGAGTTATCTTGTGTGACATTATTACTGTGATGAAGTACCTTGCAAGGACGTTATCATGTTGTTTTGCTCCATTATAAGGACAAAAATAGATAGCTGAGCCAAGGAGGGATATGTATTGCACAGTGAGCTTAATAGGGATAACTTTTTTTTTTCCCAGACTGATAGGTTACATTAAAAGTTTTCAGGACCTATAGAATTAGGAGTAAATTAAAAATGTCTGAAGTATATGGAGCATTTTTTATTTAAATCCTTTCGTATACTTAATCAGCAAAGCATTTGGAAGTAGCGTTCACTGTAGCCATGCTGAACCAGGAGGTAATGTCTTTTACTAGAACAACCAGCTGAGCTGGAGAAGCTACCTGAGCTTTGGGGCATGCTCAGTCCTTTCCTCAGGCTGGAAAACCTATGAAAATATTTTAAGCAGACTGCTGACTGTGTTAGGTGGGATCTAAATTGTGGTCCCAGGGTGGCCATTCAGTTAGGGTGGGAAAGGCCGGTCCGTCTCCATGCAGAATGGACGGGATTTGTCTACTTCTGTGAGGAGATCCAAGATCCTTGGGTCAATGACTGATGCAAAATCCATTGGGATCAATTGGAAAGCGTTAGTATCACTTGGGTTTGGGGATGGAGCCCAGGCAGCCTTATTTATGTCCCTATCCAGCTGCTGCTGCTGTAGAAGACAACTTGCAGGTGTCCCTGGGAGCGGGAGAGCTGGCTCAGCGAGCTCAGCTTTCTCCTTGGCTATCAGTGCTTCACTTCCATGAGTGAACGTTTTCTGCCAGAAAAATGTTCCCAGTTATATTTTTTTTTTTCCACTGGCTTTATGGAAACACTGTGCCTTTCTTCTCCTGGCGTCCCAGCTGGTGCCTGCCCTTCCTGCGCATACCAAGTTCTCCCTTCGTCACTGAGAGGGGCTGCCCAGATGCTCTTGCTCAAAACTGGTTTGCATTAGGAAAATAAAAATACACTTCTCTGCAAATTAAAACGTTTGTTTTCCATGGAGAAGCTTGACCTGGGTGTCATGTAGTTTCTTGGGATTTTTTGAGTGATTTCTTTTCTGTTGTTTTGAGGTTTTGGGGTTGTTTTTTTTAAGGCATCCTTGCTCGGTTCCAGCCTGGAATGGAGCATGAAAGCAATGATATGCTTTTTAGCTGAATGTCCTAAAGAAATGAAGCTGCTGCAACTGGCATGGCTATTAGTGAGTCCCCTCTGTCTCTGAGTCAGGGAGATTTCCAACCTCCTGGCTCATCCCAGCCAGATTTAACAAGAGTCGAGTTCTCTAAGAGCAGCAGATGTCCCAAAGACAGGTAGTTGGAATAAACAAGAGACCCTCCATGCTGCTGAGGCAACAGCTGCGAACACTGAACTCAGATTATTGAGCATCAAAGAATTTGTGAGCAGCAGAAAATAGTTTTCGTAAACTGTGGTGCTTGTTTATCTTTTCCTTTTTTTAATGAACAGAATGACTCGTTTATACAGGATGCTTAAAGGGCTCTGTGTGCACCACTTATTTAACGGCTTGTAGTGAGCCTTGATGGGAAAGTGACCTAGTTCAAGTCCCCGGAGGCTCCTGCAATAAAAATGATTATGAATAAAACTACTCTTATCACCATATGGCAGTTTCAGGCATTGCACACATACATAGTCTGCAACGGTTTTGTCCAGAAATGGTGAGCTTTTTCTTAAATAAATCCATCCAGCAGGGGCAGAAGAGGAGGGGTTGCCATTATTAGTATTCTTCCCTGTGAACCGGCAGCAAAATCCTCGGTCGCTGGAAAGGGGAGGATAGGTTTTGTTCTGCAGGCTGCCCTGGATAATGTGCTTTGGGGAGCTGAAATCCTCTGATGGAACAGAATCCGTTTTGCAGGTGCAGAGCACTTTACTTTTTCCTTATAAGCCCAAGCAGAGATTTAATTGCTGCTCTTCAGAAGTGCAAAACAAGAGAATGTAATAATTAGAGCTGTCAGGGTGTCCTTTTTTTCATGCTGATGCTGACATTAGCTGGTTTAAAGCCTATTTTTAACCTCTGCAGTGTTCAAGACTGACTGTGTATTTTCAGTCTGGCTTTATTTGTTTCAAACTTTATAAATTTTAAGTATGTAAACTGGACAAAGAGGAAAAAATGGATGAAAATGGGAAGGAAAGAGGAAGAATGAACCAAATTAAATGAAAAATGTATTGGTAAATTATGTTCACCTTACAGTGATTTTTTTTTCTTTTTTGCGTGTCCAAAATTCCCTCTAACTGGAAGTTGGAAAATCTCAAAACATAAAACACCGAGCACCTGGTAAGATAAATATTGTGTTTAATGTACCATCAGACAGGGCCCTGGATACTGCAGGCTGCAAGAGGACTGTTTTTCTGCTTAAATAGTCATGACTTTATCAAACTTCATCCCTGACTCCTCTGGGGGTTATCCTGATGAGCAAACAGCAATAATAGGAAACCAACTAGGGTGGGATGTGCTGATTCACCGCTTTGCGTATATTGTATATATGTGTATTTATGTGTGTGTATATCACAGAATCACAGGATGGTTTAGGTTGGAAGGGACCTTAAAGATCATCTCAGTCCAATCCCCTGCTGTGGGCAGGGACACCTTTCCCTAGACCAGGTTGCTCAGAGCTCCATCTAACCTGCCTTGAACACTTCCAGGGAGATGGGGCAGCCACAGCTTCTCTGGGTAACCCATTTCAGTACCTTACCATCCTCACAGTAAATATATATGTACATAGATGAATATATGTGTATATATAATATGCATGGTAAGTCTTGAGAGTGACCCACTGCTCCCCTGCAGCTTTACTGGAGTAATGGGGAACCACTGGTTTTTACTGGAGAGCTGAGCTGGTGGAGATACACTGGAGTGCTGAGGACTTTACCATGTTGTAGTGACGGGTGTTTCCTTATCCTGGATGAATAAACCCAAAGGGCACAGTGAAACTGGAACTTCTTGGGATGTCAGAAAGGTCACAGTCCTTTGAGGCTGCTTAAATGCCACTGGTTTAAACCAAGGCAAGGATGGAAGAAGAGCAGTATGGTTGTGTGGTCTTGGTCTCACTAAATTGGTGCCAGAATGGGATGCTCAGACAGTCTCACCACATGGCTTCCCGTATATAGTTTCTTTTCTTTTTCTGGTATCTAGTTGTGGTTTTTTTAGTACTTCTCAGTGCTGTCAGCAGTACCCTGGAGGCTGCAGGAGAGATGGGGATGGTTGGCCGATGGGCAACACCGTCTGATGGTGGGGTGGGCCCTGCCACATTACTGGGTAGGTGCTCACATCTTGTGGCTGTAGCTGGATAATCCCAGTGAAGGCAGTGGGAGTCAGCACGGAGATGTGTGCTGGCCCACCTCTTGTTACAAGAGAACACAGAACATGGTGTTTGCAGTGGATTTGTTATAATTTTTTGGAGTTTCTTTGCATGGATGGCTCATTCTCTGCTTGCCTTCTTGATTCCTCACGAGTGGATTAGAACGTCATTGTGCCACTGCTTCTGGCCCTTTTCTCAGTGCAGGGTATTGACATCCAAAATACAGATTTCTAATCCTAAAATTACAACCTGCCCTTTCATAATGTGAAATCAGTTAGTTAATCTCCAAATAGTTCCCCAGCCCCTCGTTAGTCACTTTGCACTGTTAAGCTCTCAAGCATTAAAGCACAAATGTTACATACACCTGCTGTTTCACTAAGCAGGCTCTGAACCTGCCCACTCCAAATGAGGATGGGATGGCAAAAGATGGAGCTTTCTAGCCCTATTGGGCTCAGTGCTGCCCTGGAGTGTTGGTACCTTCCCCTTCTCCCCCTCAAAGCCTGTTGGTGTATGTTGTTACCCCAGTGATCCTGAATTTCCTCTTACACTGGGGAAAGCGAGTTGTTGGAGTCGCTGAGAAGGACCAGTCTAAATCTCACCTGAGAACTGGGGTCACAAACTTTTTCCCATGAAGCTGGCCCAGCTGTGGTTTGTATTTTGCAACCAGAGCTAAGCCAGAACCCGTCTCCCCCCATATGAGCTCAGTTACTTGCCCATCGTGAGCACCAGGTTTCTTCAAGCTCTTTAGTTTTGGTTGGGTTTGTAATTAACTTTTTCTGAAAGAGCAAACCAGGACTGTGCTGTTAAGATTACTGATTTGTTTTATCCCTCCCCCAGTAATCAGGAATGAAATGGGCATTTCTTCAAGCACCAGAACTAATAAACCTGGTTTTCTTTGTATTTATGTCTCTTGGTTGATTGAGTACTTCCCTAATTAAATTAGGATTCTATTATGTCTGCTTATACCTATAGTCTCTCACTGCCATTACTTTTCTGGCAGCACAGAGGCTGCTATAATTGACTGGAGAAAGGGGCCGACAGGATTAAAAGCTGTTGGAGATAAACCTCGTGAAAGGCTGTGTCCGGCATCCTTTGCCACCCAGCTGCCTGTTTCCATGAAGTTGGTAGAAAATAATTATCTTTGATGCCTTTGAAGTTAGGTAATAGCATTAAAGCTCACAAGCACACGCATGCATGCACCCACGTGAGCCGAATCTCCAGTTTGGCTTGTTCCTCAGGAGGCTGGGGTAAAATAGTGAAGGCATGGTGTCTTTTTAGTCCAAGCCAAGCAGTGAGGATTTTGCTTTGGAAGGTAAGGAATGTGTATGGTCAGTGTATCAAAGTGTGGTCTGGCACCTGTGGAAGGCACAGCACTTGGTGCACTTGTGCTGTAGTCGCACCGTGTGTGAGGGAAAGTGGGCTTGCAAGCGAGCACTGAGGGGTTTTTGTGTAAGCAACAGCTATTCCCAAATGTGATCTGTACCCAGAGAACCAGACTGTGCCTTGAAAATCGTGTACCTGAGTGTGGGGGTAAGTCTTACTGGTTTTGGGGCAGGTGGGGGATGGTTGAGCCTGTTGGAAAGCAAAGCTGCTGCTCCGGGAATGCCATGGCACAGACATCGGTGGGAATGAATAGCATGGAATCGCCTCTGGAAGGCTCACTGCCCTCATTACCACCTTAGAAGAGGTGACATGACAACCCTGAGCCTCCTAGGTGTCTCCATGCTGGATCCTGTTAGGAGCCTTGCCCCGAGCAGCACTGTGAGAGCTTTTGGGAGAGGTGTGCCCGAGACACGACAGCGGGAGCTCTGTCCTGTAACCAGTCTGAGAAAGCAAGTTAGTAGGTTGAAAGGTGGCACGAGATCTTCCTCCACATGTTAGAAAAATCATGGGAATTCTTGCTGGAAATCAGTCTTCAGTGTGAAGACTGTGTCAGGTTTGTTGGTGTAGAAAATATGTGGCAATTGAGACCGTGCATGGCAGATACCCATGTGTGAATAATGATCTGGCCTAAGACATGGCAGCAATTAACCTTTTTTTAACTTTTTTTTTTAAATAAACAAAACATAAGAGTGCAAAAAGACAACCTTAGGACTGCAGCAAAAAGTGAGTTATCAGAGACATATGAATCTATATTTGCCTATATGGCAAGAGGGGGATTTGCTTATTACTGGTATGGCAGCACAGCCAGGTCCTAGAAAAGTAATTACATAAATGGAAAATGTTCTCAGCCCACCTTTTTTGCCCTTTCTTGAAAGTGTATAAATTCTTCTACAGAATGGAGTAATTTTACAGCCTTGGAATTGCCATTTATTCATTTCTCAGTAACTAATGTAGATGTACTGTTGCTTTTCTGAATTAGTCTGTTTTATTCTCCATGCTTTTAGGTGCTTTTAGCTTTAATTTATTTTGTGTCCAGGTGCCATAATCAGAGAAGTATGGGTGGGGGAAGGAGAAATCCTCAGTCCTGTCTGTACACTCCTCTTGCAACAAAACCAGGGAGTGAGTGGCTTTGACACAGTCCTCCAGCCTCCTTTTTGGATGGATACCAGGTGGATACCTGGTGTTGGATGGACACCATGCTGTCCTTACCAGGACTATGGTGAAAAATGAAACAGGGAAAGCAGGATGTGGGAAAGGGAGGAAAATGGGAAGACTGAAAATAAAGGGGAGAGAGGAGGAAGGCAGTGAGGAGTCAGTAGGGACTCATAGGGCTTGGAAAGCTGGAGACAAACTGCTGTCAGACAATACCACGGGAAGCCTGAACTTGTATTTTTAGGGACATTTGGGTTTTTACTTTACTGTAAATAATGGGTTTGGGGGAGGAGGAGAGAAATGACTGCTCTTCCTGCCACCTGCTCCGCTAGGCTTTGTTTCACTTCTGTTTTCCTTCCTCAGAACAACGGCATTTGCAGGGCGAGAGGTGTTGGCATCCTCCCACCCCATCGCTCCTGGGACTTGCCCCAGCATGGTGGAGCATTTCCTGGTGGCACACGAGAAACCCATCTCCTGGAAATCTACTTTATCCAGGCAATTGTATAATAGTGATTTACCAAATGGGCAACCTCTTGTCACCCAGGATCAGGTTTGCTGTGTGTCAGAAGATTTTCCCTTATGTTTCTAAGTAAGTGTTTGCATTTGAAGCGGCTCTTGGCGCTGAGCAGAAGAGCAAGGGCTGGATAATCTAATTTGCATAAAATCATTCAGGAAAACAGGGTGCTTGTGTTTGGATGGACAGGTATATTTTTGACTGATTCACTAAGCTTTCAGAAGGAGAAATTATTTGAAATTTCCTCAAAGGAATTTCAAGCTGTCCAGGAATTTCAGGGGAGACCAAGATCTGCTTTTCTGTTGTCACATCACGTGTTTTTCACTTCTTCTTTCTGCCTTATTTTTTCACAGAACTGGGACACATTCACACTAAATCACAACATTGTGTGCTACTGATAGTTTGGGCAGGTTTTTGAGCACTTCTAAAAGACTGTTTGCGCATCAACATTTAAGACAGGACTATAAGGATGACTTTCGTTTATTTTTCATCAGCATAAACCCTTTCAGGAAGGACAGGACCATCATTTCAGAGCGTGTTAAGAGGCTGCTACATATGGCATGTCCTGAGCAGGTGTAAGGAGCTTTTCCCAGTTTGCAAATGCTGCTGAAGTCTCTTTTCTTAACAATTATCCTCCACAACCATGAAACCCAACTCCCTGTTGGGGGACAGCCTGGCTTGGCTGTCATTCAGGTCAACTTAGTGGTGATTGATCTCCTCAGATGGCTCTACATCTACACCAAGGAAGTTTATCCCCTCTGTATTTACATTTATCTTCAGGATAGGTTTTATTTGCCAAGTCCCATTTCTTTCTGATCCAGCATATGAATGCTCTGAGATCCCGAGGAGACAAGGAAAGATATTGCAACAGAAATGTATAGAGGTGCGTGTGGGGTGAATAGGGACTAGATTTATTGAAATCTCTGGTTCTTCTTGATCAGGAGGGTACAGGGAACAGCAGCCTTCAGGGAATACTTCAGCTCATCTCTTTCAGAGGTGGATAGGAATTTGGAAACCTGGAGGAAGGACACAAAATGTGAAAAGCTTAAAAAAGAAGAGAAGAAAAAAGAAAGAGACTTGTAGCACAGGCACCTAATCCAGTTCAGATATTTGTGTGTCAGAAGTTTTGATGATAGCTCATTCTTTTGTCTGAAATTACTCATCTTCCTCTTTGTTTAAAGCACTGGAGGCTTATGGCTTGTAGGCAGCAAGAATGAGTTGTGGCTTCTGCAGTCATCTCCTGTACCATTGCTGGTGCTGCTGCTATTACCAGTGACTTCACTCCGCGGTCACATCACCGTTGGAACATTAATCACAATTATTCACTTATAATTAAATAGCCAGGACAGATTTTTAACAGCATTGCATACTCTCTGGAGTGAGCTTGGTTGGAGGCAACATCTAGAGAAGTTATGCTGGGGTCAGCAAGAATGTTCAAGTGAAAGGCAGGAGCAGGGTGCTGGAAAGGAGGGCCTGAGTTAGGGGGAATGTCTGTCCTAGGTGTGCTTTTTCCCAGCTAAAAGATTTCTGTCTGCCATGTTTCATTTATGAGAACTGGTTTAGGCAACTTTTAAATCCCCAAATAGTGGGAAGGGGAGGGAGGAGGTTCAAAAGCCAAGTGTTGAAGAGCACTTACATC
This sequence comes from Corapipo altera, assembly GCF_003945725.1. Taxonomy (NCBI): domain Eukaryota; kingdom Metazoa; phylum Chordata; class Aves; order Passeriformes; family Pipridae; genus Corapipo; species Corapipo altera. The sequence goes on from NW_020884895.1 coordinate 7,671,996, forward strand.
TACCTTGGGGAGACTTTGAAACAGTGTTTTGTTTAGGGACAGTGATGGTGGTACCATAAACTTCTGCAGGTGAGACAACTGTCACATCACCCACGCAGAAAGTGGCCCAAAATTTTGCAGTGGTGTTTATCTAATCTGTGCTGACCTGAGAGCTGTCGGTCTGAGGAGGAGGTGTGAACACCCAGTGCTGGGTTGGGTGGCTGGTCCCCGCATCCCCCATGCTTCCTGTTTGCTGTTATCCTGATTTCCATCAGGAAATGCTTGATTGAGAAGTCTTGCTCCTGGTGTCTTGCCTCTTGAGGGTGCTAACCTGAATGGAGACAAGTTGGGCATTGGAGGGAACAAAAATGGTCTGTCACATTTGTTTTGTTGTCTGTGTCATCCACTGTCTAATCTTCCATTTTTGTATGACTGACTGAATGGCAAATGAATTTCAGGGGAGCAGGGATCTTCTCTACTGTACCCTGAACATGGGTTCTCTCTCCTAAGTCTGGTGCTGGAGCAGCCCTTGGCTCTGACTCTGGGTGCAGCTCTGCAGTACTTGTGGCAGAAACCTCCTTCCACCCATTTGCCTGTGCTGCCCTTTTCATGTTAAAAATGTGTCTTCCTATTCAACCAAGACTTCTCTTTGTGATACAAAAGAAGCCTCTCTGAGGAGCTTTTTTCCTTCAAAGAGATCTGCATGTGCTTTTGTGAGATGAGGGAAGGAATGTCTTTCATCTGTGGAGAGGACTCAAGTTGTACAAGGACAACGGGAGAAGAATGACCCCTTGTAGAGACACCTCCAGAGGTTTAAGTTCACGACCTGCCAGTGCCTTTGCTGTAAACATCCTCTGCTTCTCACAGCGCTGCTCTTGTCGGAGCAAATGCAGCCCTGGCATTTCATTACCCTCTCGGAGTCTCCCAGCTGCCTTTGCCTGCCAACGAGTCCCTATCAGAAGCCATCGCTGTGAGGAGCACCAGGACACAGCATCTCTGCCTCATCTCAGCCCTTCACCTGCATCATTAGGACAACAGGAAATGGCCCCAAGTTGCAGCAGGGGAGGTTTAGATTGGGTATTAGGAAAAATTTCTTCACAGAAAGAAGTTGTCAAGAGTTGTCAAGCACTGGAACAGGCTGCCCGGGGAAGTGGTTGAGTCACCACTCCTGGAGGGATTTAAAAGATGTGTAGATGTGGCACTTAGGGACATGGTTTAGTGCTGGCCTTGGCAGTGTTAGCTTTACAGCTGGACTCATTGATCTTACAGGTCTTTTCCGACCTAAACAATTCTATCATTACTGAAACAACACTAGCAAAGAAGAGCCAGGCACATCTTGTAGCTCCCTGTGGGAAATGTGATGTCTGTGGAAATACCAGAAACTAAATCCCGGGGTGGTATTTCTGCAGCCAGTGTGTCCTGCTGAGCTACAGCAGTGGGAGGGATGAGAAATACCAGGCCATCTGACAACTCAGTTTTCTGCTCTGAAGGCAAAGGGACAGGTTACATTTATGATGGTATTTATTCAGAAAAACACATCTGTCAATGGGCTTTATGTTATTTTTATGGGCATTGGAGAGGGGTTTGGTTGTTTGCTCTCAGGGACTGCTTGTTTCCCCTCCTGTGCTGCTCAGAAATTAGGTGATAGTAACTGATTTTTATCTTTTACCCTTCATATTTAAGCAAACCTTCCCTTGATCTCTCATGAACACTGGCAGCTCACTCTGTGCCGATTGGAAACAGTCAGTGCTGCACTGGCAGAGCTGGCTGAGGCCAGGGCTGAAGCTGCAGAAGCCTGAGTCATTCTCCTAAAGCAGATCAGCTTTTAACTACAATTTCTAGTGCACTTTTTAAACAGTCTTGTGGAAATGCTGTGTAGAAGCATTTGAATTAAAAATGTAAAGAAATTGTGTTGGCTTTTGTTTTTGTTTTTTTTTCTTTTAAGTCTCCTGGGAAGACAAAAGCCCTCTGCTATAGAAAAAAAATAATTAAGAATTTATAGAGTGCTCTTGTTTGAAGGTGCAAATCAGGGCTCTAGTGCCGAGTATGGCTGTGTGAGGAACAACTCCTTATATTCTCAAACATGTTTCTGCTCTTAAGGAAGGCTTTGGAGGCTTTTTGCAATATGGCATCATCCATTGCATCATTTTTAGGGGGTAGCTGCAGTGTTATTTTACCCCTTTTACTGGGGGATAACTCTGAGCAGCAAAGAGCCCAATCTCCACCAAGGTTGAGTGCACTTGGTGGGGATCCAGGAATAGCTTCCAGCTGATCAGCTCAGCCTTGGCCCCACATCCCGGGAAATTGTCCCACACCACACATCACTGGCTGTGCTTTCCCTCCTTCCTTGGAGACTATGAAGGTACACTCCACAGTGTACTTTAAAATCAACATTGTCTTAAACAAGGCTGTAATGTAAAGAGAACACCTGGCTGTGGGAGTTTGAAGGAACAGGCAAACTGGCAGGTTGGGGGATTTTCCCCCAGAAAAATGCAGGGAGGTCTTTCCCTGCTCCTTCAGGGACTTCCATGTATCACCTTTGCCCACCCTGTTACAGGTGACCAGATCCTGAATACCAAGCAGCATAACCAAACTGGGGTTTTGTCTGACAGCCAGCTCTTGCTGCTGGGAAAGACCTTGAATATGAAAGATCTTTTTAATATGAGTCTGCCTGTAACATATTGGTGACTTTTAGTACTTAGCAAGCATTGATCCTGCTGGGAAAGTGTTAAAGTCTGTGGTGGCCCAGGAGGGTGGCATGTTGTCCTGGCTGTATGGGATGGGGCTTGTGGGTGGCCTCAGCTGCCTTTTTGGTAGGAACAGGAAGCAGCTGCTCCAGAGGGATGCTTCTAAAACTGTATCTTACCAATTTCTTTCACTTAGTACAGCTGAGATTGGAGGTTTGTGGTGTGATTTGATGCAGTGCCTGGCCTTGGTTCCTTCCTGACGTGCCTACAGCATGGCACAGTCCGCGTGGATTAGCTGTGGATGAGGTTTCACGCCGAGCTTTTCAGATTTCCACTAAGATCTTTATCCAGTGGAATAAAAGGCTATCACCCCCTGCCCATATGTGTTCTCCCTGCAAAGCTGCAGGCAGCCTCCGTGAACTGCCCACGTTCCGGCAGGCGCCCTGCCTGCAGGCAGCTTTTCGGGCTGCTTTGAGAGCTTTTTTGTCTGCTTTGTTTCACTTTGCAAATAACAGTGAGTAAAATCCATAGCCTTCAGTCCATTCCTTCAAACTGCACGGCATTGATTTGTGTCTATCCACAGTATTGCTCTGTAAGTAGGGCCCATAATGGCCGGGCAGCCCTCCTGCATTGATAACCACGTCAGGCAGTGGTTGCAAGCCCCCAATTACCAAATAGCAACGTGCTGTGCCAGTGCTGGGCTCGTCCCTCATGTCCTCAAGTGCCGAAGGTGGCAGGGACACTCGGTCCTTTCTGGCTTCCTCCCACTCATTCCTGAGCTGTACTGTTCCCATGCAATCCCTGGTACCGGCTTAACCTTCCCCTGCTAATCCCAAGTCCTCCTCCTCCTCTCTTCCCTGCTTTCAAATCCCTGGCTAAAGCCCCTCTTGGCTGTGCTGCCTGCTGTGAGGCTGGATGGGGGTCGTATGTGGGGCTGGGGGAGGGTCTTTTGTGGGGTCTTTTAGGGCTCCTTCTTTTCCTGGAGGATCCCTCACACCCCAGTTTCTCTATTTTGCAGAGAAATGCGGACTCTTGAGGAGCTCTGGGTGTCCCAGGAGGAGGGTCCTCTACCAAGCAAGGGCAACCTAGAAGTACCATTGGGTCCATTTTTAGGAAAGACAGAGAAGGGCAATGACCTGGCTGCCTTATTGCTTAACAGAAAAGCTTTGGCTCGCCAGTGCAAGGGTAGGAAATTCCTGCTTGAGAGAGGAGACTTGGAAATGGAGAAAGTATAAAAGCAGTGGAGTTTAATCTGCTGATTGACGCTGTTGATCCCAACCCTCAAGGCTGGCTTAGAGGGTGAGCCACAGTGGGACTGTTCTGCAGCGGAGTCAAAAATCCCATCTTTATCCCAGACAAAGCAGCGAGTGCACGTGTGACATACGTAAAGCAAATGTAAGGATAAACGGGACTACATGTCATTTCTCAGGCTCCCTTTTCCAATAAGTGGTTCTAAAATTTTGCTACTCAATACCTGACTTGCTTAAAACATCAGACAACATGGAAGCTTTGATGTATCCCCGTGCAGCCAAATTAGTATGTATATCACATAGTATTGCTCTGGGCATGGCTGAGTCTTCTAAATCAGTAGAACACAGGCACTGCAAAATGTTTATTGACTCCTGACAGTAAGTGACTGGGAGTAGGACAGGATGGACAGTAAGTTGTCAAGGCTGCTCAGGGCGGACAAAAACCCTGGAGGCAGCTCTGGATGAAAGAGAGTGTGATGCCCATCTGCCTTTGGGTATGTGAGGTCTAAAATTGATATTTAAGCTGACATAGATAGAAACGTGTAACACAGGGTCTGCAGTATCCTGAGTTACAAAATCACTGGGATTAGGGAAGCATCTCAGCCCTCCATGGCACAACATCTGGGGTTACTTATGTCATTCTTACACTTACTTTCCCAACGCTATGACTTAAGTCACCCACGAGATATATGTGAGAGCTTCTGGCAGCTGTGGCATTTTCTCCTAAGCCCCATAAAACATAAGTACCTTTATCAGCTTGCTCTTGTTATTTCTACCACTCTGAGACAGGGACTTGGAGTCATGCTCAGGATTGATGAATGTGTGAAGCCTGAATGTACGAACTGGCTCAGGTGCCAGTCAGCCTTGCCATGTGGGCAGGAATCAAGGTGATTAGATCTGTACTGATCCAAGCGTGAGAAGGACTGGAGAGGCTCAAAGGGGGAGGCAGTGAAAGGATTATAAGGATGACTTGCTTAGAAAGTGGTTCAAGGTAACTGGATGTATGTCCTGTGCAAGTTCAGCAATGGGACCTCAGAAGTTCAGCCCAGATTTCTCCCAGATTTGGAGTGTTAGGGTTGGTGCACAGAAGAACCCAGTGGGTTTGTGTTCAGGCTCCTTTCTGCAAGTCAGTGAAATGAAATGGAAAACCATTGACAACCACAGAGTTAAGTTTCCTCGATTAAATGGTCAGGAAAACACCACACATAGTTGGGCTTTCCTTTATACTCAGTTTTCCTTGTACAGGGACAAAAAAAAATATTAAAAATCCTCAACCAGCTTTAGGAAACAGATGCCTCTGTGTTACCTGGCTCCCTCGTGGTTGTCTCCTGCCACCAGTGCTGTTCGTCCCTGCTGCTGGAGAGGGTGCTGAGCACTCAGGTTCATGGGAGGGGGTTTCACCAGTGTTTGTTGGTTTAAAAATCACCTTGCACTTTACATGCCACCTCCAAAATTGGATCTTGCTACTATGAAACTAGATCCGGAGTCAAGCAGATGGCACTGAAGAGGTGTTTCCAGAAACTACATTTCCATCAGCCTGTGTTGTGTTTTTTCTGTAAGGGCCATTTTTTTTTAAGTCAACAGCAGTTTGCAAGACAGTTACTGATTTGGGGCATGACTTAGAGAGCAGGTGGCACTTCACATGCTGAAATGCAGCTGTTTAATGTGTGGCATGGATAAATGAGGTACCAAAAGCCTGAGGAGGCTGAGTGGTACCTGAGTGCCTCGGTGTTCTGGGATGAATTGCCATGGGAGGCAGCAGCACACGTTTGCAGGCATTAAACCCTATCTGCCCTGCAGCAGGGAGCGCATTAGGAGCAATCTGTTTTGAAGGGATTTGGTTTTTCTGTGAGTACAGAAGAAATAGCAGCAGCTGCCAAAGCATGTTACATGGTGGAGACCTTTCTGGTGCCTCTGAGCCCTGGACACAGTGGCTCACTCGCATCCCAAGCATATGGTCTGAGGTCATGAGCATCCCCACTCATTTTAGGGAATGCTCTGGAATGTCCATTCCTATATCTGCACAGAGCCACCTTTACCTGTGATGGGAACTGGTGCCCTGAAGCTGATGGGCCCATCCTGGAGTTTGGGTTTGAAAGCTGAAAACTATGTGGTTCTAGCCATGGTAAAGCCGAGGTACCCCTGGGACCATGCAGAAATGGTTGGCTGTGGGTTGCATACGGCAAAAGGACGCAGAAATCTGGATCTGTGTGGCATTCTGCAGATGTGAAAGCTCCCTGCTGCAGTCCAGACCTGGCCAGGTTTGTGGTGGCCCCCTGCCACCTGTCAGGCACCAAGGCTCTGGAGGTGTCAGCCAGTGGGATATCCTGGCCTGGGTCTTCCTCGGGCCACCCTCGGGAGCCAGGTGTCTCCCTTGAGAGGACTGCGTGGTCCTGGTGCATGTGGGCAGTGCTGTTCCCGCCATGGCTCAGTGCTTCCCACTGGAAGGAACAACCTGGTGCTGCTACCAGAGACGTGGCCTGTGTGAAAGGGTGCCTTATGGGTCTCCTAAACGCAGATTTAATTTTAGTTATGAACACTGCAGTGTTGAATAGGCAGCGACATGAAACAGAAGCACAGTGGGGGTGTTAAAGGGTGGTAATAACATGGCTGTCATGAACTAATGTTGTTGGGAACAGGCTGTGCTGCCTCCTTTTAGCTGCAAAAATGTGCACTTGCAGAGAAGCCAAGGAGCTGGGGCAAAGGGAGGGCAGGCTGTGAGGGAGGGGAAGGAGCACCCAGGGTCTGCGGGGCTGCAGGGGCTGGGATGTTCCTTGTAGCAAAGAGCCTGGGGATTGCCCCACGCTGGGAACTGCCAGGTTGGACCTGGGGGTGCTGGGACAAGGAGCAAAGCTCACAGAGGGCCTGCAGGGGGTCCATTGATAACTGGCAGCATCCCATTCCTCCTCCATCCCACTGGTGCACTGAATCCTACTGCCTAAGGCACTGTGTGTCCTTCTTTATATATATATAGATATATATATATATATATATATATATACACATACATTACTCTTTGTCAGGAATCTCTCTCCTTAGTCCTTTGGTGCTTCAGGTTCCTGTAGGATGCTCCTTGAACCCGCTTTTGATGCATTTGTTGTCTGTTGATGATCTCCATCTCTCTCCAGTCCATGCTGTGGTGCTTGGCCAACTCATCTTCCAGCATAGACCAGCTCTTGGTGAGGCTTTGACCTGCCTTTCCCAGAGCAACATGTGGCTCTGGGAAAGCCCTGCCAGATGCAGAAATATCTTGAAATCTGCTCTGCCACAGGGTTTGCTGTGACCATGAAGAGTTCTTCAAAACCTGTATCTTCAAACACTTGTGGATAAAATCTGTCACAGTCCGTGCTGAGAGTTTGGAGCAGCGGATTTCTCTGGGTGGGAATTAGAAGGGTTGCAAGCCACATCTAGAGGAACCATGTACAGAAACTTCTGGAAGGTTTTGGGATCTCTGATGCTGGTTTAGGACCTCTTATACTGGTGGTTTTATCCATAGAAGAGGGAAACCTCCATCCTTCCTGAGTTGGAGGTGGGTGTCTCCAACCTCCTTTGAACTACAGTAGGGATAGGGGATGGAACCAGTACAAGCACTGGTGTAAGGGATGTGTTTCCCTTATATATTAGGGAATATGAGATTAAAACCTTGCTCATCTATATGCTATAGTGCCTGTTATTTCTGGAGATTAATAATATGCTAATTTAACAATTTAGTTTGTTAATCGAATAATCCTGCCTTCTTTACTTTAACATCAGACCTATTGTGGAGCTTCAGTAATGGAATTGCAGCTCTCCAAGCTGCCTGGCCCTGATCAGACCTTGATTGATACAGAAACACTTCAGTCATGAGGTCAGCTTTGTTTGGTCAGCACAGAGCATGAGCTTGGGCAATTAGAGAGCTGTCTGTGGTGGGAGAGGAATTAGGCTTTTCTGAGGGGAAGCTCTGGTTGTTCGATCCAAACTGAAGTATTAAAATGCCCAGCTGAGAACCAAAAAGAAAAAAAATCCACTTTGTTTAGTTTCTCTTTGAATTTTTTGAAAGTTTTCCACGATTTTACTTTTTAAAACGTTGGAAAAGGTGACAGATGTAAGGGGAGGATTGGCTATGAGTGAAATTTTTGCTTGTCCTGCTCAGTGAAGGCGGTCTGCTCTCCAGAAGCAACCCAGGGACCAGAGGTAAAGAGCTGTGTTCAAGTGAGCAACTAAGGTTCTGCAGGAGAGCTCAGGAGGGCAGAGGAGCAACTCTGGAACCTCACCTGCCTGCAGAGGGCAGGAGTTTGGCTGCAGTAAGGCAGAGAGAAGGGGATGAATCCCCAGCCAGGGTGAAGGCCTGATCCCCAGTCTGCAGAGCTGTCCCGAGTCCCCACTGGCTTGAAATCTCACTCCCAGTACTGGGGTTAAGTGCAGGCAGCAACAATAAGGTTTGGCCTGTGTTGGCTCTTGTTTTAATCAAACAGATATGTTACTCTTTGTTAAAACAAACATTTTTCCCATCCTGTTATATGACTCACTTTTTCTTATGCTGGGCTGCTACGCAGAGTATCTGATGTTTTAATTACCTTCTCGGAGACGTGGATTTTTTTCAGATACGTTTGAAGAAATGTGTAAACCAAGTGCAAAACTCGAGTACATAATTTATAAAACAGCTTATTTTGGAAACTGCTGAATTTTCACAGTAGAATAAGCCTGGTTTTTCTATCAGTAAGTATTTTAACCCCTCAAACTAGTTGGAAAGGGAATTTTGGCACCCTCAAGATTGTTTTCAGTGGGAAACCAAGTACATAAATGTGCCTATACTCTATAAAAGCTGAGAACAAATCACACCAGGTGCTATAAAATGGTCTAATGTACTGCAGGATGGCAGTTCAGATTCACAGCTCCCTTTGGAAGGCAAAGTTCCTTCTCTCAGGAAAAGCTGGATGCAGTTTTCAGTGCAGTAGTGCTAAAGTGCCTTCATGATAAAAATCTTGGATTGAGACCCTGAATTGTCTCAAACTGCAGGAAAACAAGGAACTGGCAGGATCTGGACCATGGACCTGTGTGAAATTCTGGCCCATCCCAGGAGAGCTTTGCTGCAGAAGGACTTGGATGCAGAAATGGAGCATGGAGGAGATGAGACTCACCAGTGAACACCTTGATGGTGTGTGTGCAGAAGTAGGGCTGGGCAAAGAATTTGTCATAGTTAGCAGTTATCAAAAAATACATGTCAACATAGAAAACTGAACTGGTGATTTCTAACCTGGCAAAATCTCTGGTGTCCTGTGCCATTTGTGTTGTAGGAAGAATATGTTGGAGGTAGTGGTGTTGAGGATATGCTGTTTGGAGGCAGGAGTTACAGTAAAAAAGGTGGTTGTTAAGTTGCTGGCACCAGCTCAGTATTTCAACTGCAACAAAAATGTAATGGAAGAAACTTAGTTGGAAGGCTTCTCTCCTGCCAAAGTGGTAATATTTGGATTTTTATGAGACTTTTTGTTACTTGTCTCAGTTCACTGAGATTTCCATATGAGACAGAGTATTCCTCAGCAGGGTTGTGGTCTGGTCCCAGCAAGACCATTCACGTCAAAATTTCAACAGTGCCTTGCAAGAGCACCTTAATCACACTAATATTTACATGCAACATGACTAAGGGCAGTGCAGAATGGCTGGATCATGTGTTTTGCTTTAAAGTATCAGACCTAGTTGCTTCATTAGATGCCTGCTGTGGGGATTATGTATGCATGGGACAGTGGGTGCTGCATGTCCAGGCTGGGAGGTGTAAGAGATGTTGCTCTGCCCGGCTGGAGGAAACGGGAGCTCTGCCTTTCTCAAGAGAGTGACAATTTTGGTTGTGTCCCACTGGCTGCAGCAGGTGGTGGGTCATTTGTTTTGTTGAGTGAATAAGAGCCAACAGCAGAAGTTAAGTAAATATGATGGGATACATTTCCAGGTACAGAAATTGCAGTTTTTGCTTAGAGGTGAAATCCATACTTGTGCAAGCAAAATTTTAAAAAGCAACAATCGATCATCCTCTTTCTGTCCTTAAAAGGTAGACTTGAATTTCGGGCCAGGACATGCAGTTGTTGTGTACAAAAGCTGAGATTGAGGCCAGGGTTTATTTATTTAGTAAATATTATGCCTGAATGCATCAATTGATGTTTAAAAGCTTTTACCAATGTTCCCATCGTGTGCTGGTCCATTACACTTTATGGAGTGTGAGGACCACAACCTTTGAAGAAAAAAACTCATGGTGCCTGCTTCATTTGCAGAAATTAGTCGTAATACTTGACATTATCAAGTTAGTGATAGTTGATATAACATTTTGAGAGTAATTAGGAGCATGAATTTATGCTCAGATGGGTGTTTAATTAAAAATTGTGGCAGCTTTCAAGACCACGCTTGAATAATCTTGAGGCTGAAATGTGGGTTTATATCCAAGTGAACCTTGACAGCAAATCTGGAGAGCGTGAAAACGCTTTAGAAGCTCCAGTTTCCTCCAAAAACATTGATGGTGGTGTGATCTGTAGGCTCAGAAGTGACTTCCTTACTTGGGAAGGATCCTGTCTTCCTGCAGGCTTTGCACCCTCTCCAGCATCCCCAGGGTTAGCTCCCAAGCATGGAGCACCAAAAAGGTGGAAGTTTAAGAAAGTAGAGATTTTCTGTTGAACTTCAATACTTCTTGCCTGTCTTGACCCACATCTTTGGTGTTGAAGGAATAGAGGTGACCCCAGGAGTCGGGCTTGGTCCTTGTGTGGTTTTGTAGTGGAGGGCCCTGCTGTGGCAATGATTTAAAGGAAAAAAACAACAAATTTTGATGAGTAGAGAAAATGCGTGAGGTTAAAGCATCACAACAGGGTTCTTTTTGCGTTTTTCTTGCCTTCCTACCCCAGTCCCCATTTGTAGCCTCCTCACAGCAGTGCAGGTTCACAGTGGACAACTTAGCAGTTGCAGCTCATTAATTAACAAATTCATCTTGCCTTGGTTTTGGCAGAAATGGCTCCACTGCCCAATCCAGCTGGATACTTTGGAGAGGGTGCAGGGGCATGGATGCTCCTGGTCTTGATTCCAGCCTTTGGACATGGGCATTTATGTCTTTGTGACCAAGGTGCAGGAGGTGGTTGGTTGCTCACGGTGGCAGAAGGGTTTATTGCTGCTGTGGCGTCTTTTAATGGGTACAGGTCAGATGCTGATTTAACTCCTGTATTACATCTCACACTTCCAGTTCTCAGTGTCTTCCTCCAGCCTGTCTGTATCTGTATTGTGAATCCACAAATACCTGCAGTAGGGTGAAAATCAGCTGGTTTTTCTAAACTATTTATGGTGGTTTCACTGTGAGTCTGAAAACTGAGAAATAGGTATGTTGAATTAAAAGGGACATTTGAATGGTGAGGAGATGTGGTTTCCTTGGATGGCTTCATGTGCCAGGAGGAAACTGTGTAATCCATTGTCATGAACAAACTATAGAAAAAGCAAACCTTTGTTAGAAGATCCCAGGCTAAATACTTATTGGTTCTACTTCGCCTGATTTTTGCGTGACTAAATGACCCTCATGGCTCACATTAACATATGTTTCCAAGTGGTTTATTTTGTTTTGGTAAATACTTACTTGATAGTAAGTCCTTACTATCATCTGTAAATATCTGGGAGGCTCACAAGGGGGTTGCAGATCCCTGGGAGAAGGATGCTGTGGGCATGCAGGGCTCTGCTTCCCTTTGGCCAGTGCCAAGGGAGGGAGCAACACTTCACCACAGCAAGGCTGGTCAGTCCCTAAAATACAAGATGAGGTGGTGATGCATCAGGGGAGGGTGGGTATAACTACCATGGGATTGCAATGCCCCAGCTTGCTTCCCCCTCTCTCCTCCACTTCATGGCAGGTGTGTCACACCATGGTTGTGTCCGAGTGTTTTCCCTGCTGGTGCTCTATTGGCTTTAATTAAAGTGTCGGAACACACAGGGTCTTCCTGGCCAAGCAAACAAGGATGAATTTAGGAACAGGAGGATTTGTTTCTGCAGGTTGAGCTGTCTAAATAGATGGTGTCTAGCCATGTGCCCCTCCTTCCCAAAGGCTGCATCCAGGGGATGCTTCATCCACAGCCCGGTGCTGCTGGGCTGCGCCTGATTTTATTACTTTTTATGTTGCACATATTTTAAATAAAGCTCTTTTTGCGTTGTTAGAACATGCGGTTGCTCAGGACATATAAATTTTGTTAATAAATGAGTGAGGAGCCCTGGTGGGTGAATTGGCTTCCTGGTGAAGTCATAAATTTGGAGAGGATGATGCCGCCTTGCTCCGCAGCCGGCGCGTGGGTTTGCTTCCCAGTGCCGTGCCTGGAAACCTGAGGGACCGGGGAGAGGTTCCCGTGTCTGGTAGTTTGGGGCTCTTGCTGGAGGCGAGATGGTGTGGAAGACCATCTCCAGCCTGCAGGAGGGCTGGGACACCTGGGTACAAGCCCCAGCTCATCAACATGCACACTGCTGGGGGGCAGGAGGAGCCTGCAATTTAGGAAAAGCTCCTGTTTTTCCCTGTTTCTGTGGTGCTATAGTTTGACCCCTCTCTGCCTCTGGTCCTTGTTGTGTCCATGGAGTGTTAATTATCAAAGCTGTAGGTCAGAAGCTGCCACTCCCTCTGTGTCCTCCATACTCTATCTCACATGATGGGACCTTGGGCAACTCCCATTGTAAGGACTGACTGGGAAATAGGGATGCTTCCCTTTGCCTCCCAGCTCTTCTGCCAGGATCAGCATTTGCTGGCTTTACTGAAGGAGAAGCATCAGACTTCCCACTTTGGAATCAGAGCACATGCCCTCAAAGGGTGTTTGTGTGTGTGATTTGATATGAGCAATTTTGATATGATGATGTGTGATCCAATGCTTGGGAGAGGAGGAAAGCCTGGGAATTGCCTTGCCTGATAGCAGTTGTGTTAGTTTTAAGACCTCATCAATAGTTGGAGCTCTTATATTTTCTGTATCGCTTCCAGGCATTTTTCCATTAGGATTAATGTAGTCGAGCACTGTGCAACAAACAGTTCATTGCAGTGATTTGCTAATTTTTCAGTAAAAAAAAGGATCTAGTATTTGTCCAGGGGCTTCGATTCTTGTGCTAGTTCTCAATCATCTCCTTTAGATGCACATTCCCTGCTTGTGCCAGCACTGAGGATGGGATCACTTCCACAGCCTAGAAGCAAATCTGCTTTTAAAATCCTCCCTAGCCTGTTAACCAGGACTTTCCCAAAATAAATGAATTATTGGTCAGAGTGCATATGGTGCCCCGCAGGCCAGGACTCCCTGGTGTGTCCCCAGATCCTTGAGAGCCGGGGCTGGGACACGAGTGGACCGAAGGCAGTGCCAGCACATTCCCATCATCACGGCTCCAGCAGCCCATTTCCAGCCGAGTCATGCTCTGTGCTCAGGAGAGGCCCCGAGCTGGGTTTTTTTTGCATGGCTGAGCATTAAAGGATATTTCCAGCACTTGTTTGCCAGGAAAATACAGCATTGAAGGCCCTGTACTAATTAATTGTAATGGCAGGAGGAAGGGAAGGGAATTGCTTTCCCATCATGGCTGCTGTGAAGATGCTCTTAAAAAATAAAAAAAAAAAAAAAAAAAAAGTCCAAATGCTACCAAGACAAGGAGATTGTTTAAGGATATTGTTCACTGCAAGGAAAATATTGTCACTGAGCAAAACCAAACAAACTTCTCCCTTTTCTTTTGCAGGGTCGTCATGTTAAAACAGGCCAGCTTGCTGCTATTAAGGTTATGGACGTCACCGGGGTAATGTATCCTCACCTTCTGCATCCTTAAATTACAGATATATGGGGGGAAGGGGATGGGGTGGGATAACATGTGGGGGGTGGTGGAAGACTGGTGTTCGTGGGAAGTAAATCCCCTTTATCTTAATGTGATATGTGCCACTAAGATGTTTTGGTTTTAATGAATATGAGAAAGAAAAATAAGTCTGCAAGAGTTTTGGAGATTAGGTAGTTTTATGCTGAAACACAACAACATCCAGTTCCAGCAGTGTCTCTTTTAAATGCCTTAATAAAATCTGAAGAAAATAATAAGGACCTAAAAGTTCCAACCCCCTACCATGGGCAGGGACAACTTTTACAAGACCAAGTTGCTCAGAGCCCCATCCAACCTGGCTTTGAACACTTCCAGGGATGGAGCAGCCACAGCTTCTCTGGGCAACCTACACCAGTGCACCACCATCCTCACAGGGAAGAATTTCTTCCTTATATCCAGTCTAACCCTGTCCTTTGTCAGTTTGAAGCCATTCCCCCTCTTCCTATCACACATGCCCTTGACAAAAGTAGCAACGGGATCGTGTATTCATAAACACATTTCAGTTTCTCTGCATCCATGTTTTTCACTAAAGAGCCTTTTGTTCACCAAAACTATGTACAAGTATTGTTATGAATAGCTTCATTAGGCCAGTTAAATAATTCCTGTGCATCCTACTGATAAAGAGAAACAAAATGTACCACCCTGATCTCATAAACGTGGCTCTTTTGAAACTTGCGTCAGATTAAGAGAACCAAGAATTTACAGATTATTAAATGAATAACAGAATTTAGGGGAAAGAATGGTTTCACCATTTCCCAGTGGCCACAAAAGAAAAATAGAGTGGAGTTGCTATTATCCCTAAAAACCTCAACAGCTGCATTTAGGAAGGTGACCTGAGGATGCTTTTTCTTGAATAATTTTTTTCTGAGTGGAGTACTCTACCTCCCAAAGTTCCTGCCTACAGAAACGGTATCAGGCTTGGGAGTAAGAATATGTTTTGTTGTGTTTTGTCTTTTCTTTTTTTTGTACTGGAATAACACATTTCAAAATTTAGGATCACAATCTACCCACCTTAATTTTTGAATTGGTGTTTTGAATTAGCTTTTGGGAGCTCAGCACACACAGAAATGTCTCGCTGTGAAAGCAGGCAGCTGGCCTTAAGAGTATGTTTTGAAATACCTTAGATGTTATGGTGTGGTATTAATATCTGTGGGACCTCCATCCAGGTTATTTTTGGTGCTAACAGGTGAAATGATGTGTGGAAACGAGTCTGTAAATGTGAGTGAGATTTGTTCCTGTTTACTTGCAGTATCTACAAGTGCCATTTATCTCATTCCCGTGGGAAGCAGGCTCTCAGGGAATAGGCAGACCCACCAAACATAAACCCATGGCATAAATAGCAGCGAGATTCCCATGGGATGAAGTCTGATGTTAGAATGAATTTAAGCTGAGAAATGGAAATACTACTTTGAGGCCAAACATGGGCTTAAATTTGAATACACACTTAATTCAGTGGGTTTAAAACATCATCACTTCCAAGCAAAGGTGTTGGAGGAAAGTACCTGAAATCTTGATCCTGCCCAATAGTAATTTCATCCACATCTTTAAATTGGTGTCCCTGACCTAAAACTTTACCTTTCAAAGCTGGGCTTCACATCTGAATGTCCAAGGTTCAGATTTATTTACCTTGAATGTCAAAGTAAAATCAGATTTTAGCATGGGATGTGGTTTTGGGATATTTAATTGTATTCCCCTTAGGCTGCTTTTAGCCAGAGGAGACCAGTTCAGAGCAAGACCAGGCTTGGGCAGGACAGGCAGTGACCACAGGGAAGACAGTGGAAATCTGTGCTGTGATAAGGGACTGATTGTGCTTCAAAGCTTTTGGTGCTGAAGTCAGATCTAAAGCCATATTCTCCAGCCACTGGAGAATTGCTTCTGGAGTAATTTCTAAAGCTGGTCCCTACAGCCATGTTTGGCACCTGGTCCAGGTTCAGTGCAAAGGCTACTGGTGAAAACCCAAACTCAGTTCTTCACCTCCTCTTGACACACACCAGTTTCAGTGCTGCTGCTGCTTCATTTGATCCAGACCTTCCATCCCACCTGTTTTTCCTGGATGTCCCTGATGACAGTGTGTCTTTCAGAAGTCAACAGAGAACAGAACTGGTGTGGCCATCCCAGCTATGGCCATCTGCAGCTTTGGGAGAGTAAAGCCCAGGTTGGATGGAGCTCTGAGCAACCTGATGGAGTGGAAGGTGTTCCTGTCCATGGCAGGGGGATTGGAACTAGTTGTCCTTTAAGGTCCCTTCCAACCCAAACCATTCTATGATTGTGTGTTCAGTGAACTCCCAGCCAGTATCTCATCCTGACCACGTGCCTTGCACTAAACCCCTAAAGGCTCCTGACAATGATGCTTTGTTTAACTCATTTTCGCTCTTGCTAATTATCTCTCAGGGAAGATTGCAAGCATAGAGGCCCTCAAATTACAGCACTTCATCGGTTTGGGCAGCCACTATCTCAGAATTAAGAGTTTGGATTAATTTTCCGGGGGCTGGTCCTGCTGTTTGCTGCATGACCTACTTCCAGCGATGGATGTAACAGAATCGATTGATGGAGGCAAAGCGTGGCAGCAAAGCCTGGCCTGTGGGTTTTGTTCATTTTTGGGTTGGAGTAGGTGCAGCAGCTGGCTATGATAATTCCATTTTCTTCCCTCCCTTGCTGGATTTGCTGGTGGTGATTGCTGGCTGTAGCCCTGCTTGGAGCAGGAGGTTGGGCTGGAGACACCATGCAGATGCAGACATGTCCTCAGTTGCCATCCCCAGCTCTGATGCTCGAGGGGTTTTTTCCCCCCGTTTTGAGTTCTTCAAGTTAAGGAAGGACTCGAGATAAAACCTTAGACCACATGTTCCTGTGGCTTGTCTCCATTTTTCCTGGAGAACCAGGCATGAGGTGGGGGATTACTGAAGAGCCAGCTATTGGTGCTCAGAGCACTGGTGGAATTTTACATTGAGTGCTGCTCCGTGCTCCCAGCACTGTTGAGCATCCAGCCCCTTGTTGTTACAAGGGACTTCAGTTAAAAAAACCCCACCTCTGTGGCCTGATAAACTACATGTTCTATCCCCTGGTTTCCTGGACAAATGAAAACAAGCAAAGTTGTGTTGACTGCTTGAAGAAGAGAGGGGATAAAGGTCTTCCAGAATGGGGATAAGGTCTTCCCCATGTTTTCCTTGTAATGTTTGGGCCCATTCCTCATCTTCTTTGGTGCTTATACCCTCCATGTTCTTACTGAAAATAAAACGGGAGGTTGTTCATACAAGCTCCACCCAGATACATTTTGCATTTATTCCTCCTATCCTCATCCTCACTGCTGTTCTCTGAATCCTCTTAGAAGAGCGTAGCCACTAAATCACTTTCTGTGGGGAAAAAAAGATGTGTTTCTGTCTGAGTTATGTGACACCTGGTCAGGGGGCATCGCTCCTTGAGAAGCTGCACTGTTCCACGGGATGTCTTGGCCTTTGCCCATTTGGAAGTCTGAGGTCAGGATGAAGCAAGTGAGGGAGATGAGAGGAATAAAGGAGAATAGAGAATGAACAGCCCTTCTGGTCCTTTACAATAAAGCTCATTGACATCAAGGTTCTAACTGCTGCCTGTGGAACTGTAGCGGGCTGGAATTCGGTCAGCTTAAAATACAACCAGGGCACATTTGATGGTCATGAGAGCAAAGAGGTGGGACATCCAAACAGGTATTGGTGTGGCTCCTCTGGCTTGGCTGCTTCAGCTATTGCTGCTTTGCAGACAGGATGGAGAAGGGCTAAGAGAGCACATGAGAATGGTGGTTGTCACCAGGACTCAGTTAGTCTGACAGAGTTTGTGGACAGGCAGCACCTGCCTGTTCCCTGTGTGGTGCCACCGCACCACCAGCAACACCTGGTGTCCCCAAAGGCCATGTACTGTTTCCAGGGTGGTCAGGAGCAATGAGCTGGAGGGCTGGGAGCACTTCTGCCATGCAGTGGTTTCTACAAAACCATCCTGGGGCTCTGGTGGGTCTGGGAGCATCGCTGGGGTAATGCAGGCATGGTTGAGCCTCAGGGCAACATGAGACTGGTGTTAATTATGATATGAATTGCAAGGAAATTAGTTTAAAAAGATGGAGGAATGTCTAGACTGCTGAAAACATGGGATTTGGCTGTGATGTTGAAGTCTGGCACTGGTGCACCTCTGGATGGAGAGCACATCTCCAAGTGAGGATTTGATTCCCAGACAGACCTTGCTTTGCTTGCCCAGCCCCTCGGTGGGTTCTTATACCTTCACATACCCAGCTGTTTGGGACTTCCTGGGGCTCTCCCTGCAGCAAAGTTTGGAACAGCACACAGGGATAGTTGGTCACTGACCCATGAGAGAGGACTGCTTCCCTGTTCTGGAGATCCTCTTGGGATCCTGCTCTGGAGGAGATGACCTAATCTGAACTCTTAGGAAATAAGCTGGTTTCCACACCTCCTGAAGATCTGTCCTGTTCAGAATTCAAAAATGTGACAGGGAATGTGGCAAAGCACATGTTTTCTCCTTAGCTTTTGGCTCAAGCAGCAATCTATTAGTCTTCAGTCCAGCTCTCAGGGCTCTGCTGCAAAAAGTGGCTGTAAAAAAATGGTGCAAAGAAGCTTGAAAACGGTCAGTCAGGAGTGGGGTGCTTGGAAGTTCACCCATGTACAAAGAGAACTGAGATCCTGTGTAATGCTGTCTCTTAATGCCTCTGGTTTTATTTTTCTTTTCTTTTCACCTCATCCCAGGATGAAGAGGAAGAGATCAAACAAGAAATTAACATGCTGAAGAAGTATTCTCACCACCGAAATATTGCTACTTATTATGGTGCTTTTATTAAAAAGAACCCACCAGGAATGGATGATCAGCTCTGGGTAAGTTACATTCTTTTCTTTAAAAAAACTTGCATTTGACAGAAATTATTTACTCCCTGTTGTCCACTTAACAGCACCTGTCTTGCACAAAAAGCCTTACTTTGCATCCATCTTTTTTGAAGCTGTGGCTTTGAAAAGGCTCTTGCTGAACTGCAAAATGCTTCTCCATTTTGCCATAAAACCTTTGCAGAGCGATGATAAAACCCTTTTTATTCTGAGGTGTCATTAGCATTGTCTTTGTTACAACATTCAGTTGAAAATTATTCCATCCTATGAAAATAAATGCATCAAAAAAACCAGTTGGAGGGAACCGGGACCATCGCTGGGAAGATGTAGATTGGGGGGAATGCTGGGTGCACGTGATTCCTGCCAGCTCTCAGCACTGCCTCTTGTGCTTCATGTTTCTCAGAGCCAGTGCAGGTGAATAAAGAGGAGGGGGACGGTGAGGGGAGGTCTGGGAAGTCTGTGGCTGTTCAGCCATTTCGGTGAAGGTGCCTTATGTTGCTGAAGGGCAGCAAAAGCTGCTTTGTGTCTCCCTAAATCCTTGACTGCCTCCTCCCACTGCTTCCCTTGTCAGTGGCTTCCCAGTTATTAATTCGGCATTCCCAGACCATGGAGGATAGAGTTTATCTCTGGAGAGAGCTGGAGCATCAGAGCCCACCCCTTGCTGGCAGCTGGTGCTCGCAGGGCAGGGCAGTGGCACTGCAGATCGGGGCTTCCCAGGAATGAAAAATTAATTAAAGTTAATTGTGCTGTGTTCTGAGCTTGGCTGTGCTGGCCAGAGTCTCTGGAGCAACAGCCTGCAGTGCCCATGGGCATCTGAGCAGCAGTTTGGGACCCTGCTTTCCTTGGGGCAGCGTTGAAGATAAAGCTGTGTTTGAGTGATCCTAAATACAATGACCTGGGTGTTGTTCTATGGTCTAGATAGCACTTATTTCCTCACAGTCTTGTAAATCCAGTCAGTTCTATGTTACCCATGGGTGGTTTCCAGAGCTTTTCTGTGCCTGAGTAAGGTTGCTGAAGCATAATTTTTCAGGGGTAGCAAATATCCATGGTTCATCTGGGAGACCATGGAGATGCTCTTTCCTGTAGTTTCTCTGCAATACAGGCTTTATTTTAGCAAAACACTCAGTGACTTCAGCTGTTTGCCCCTGCATCCACTTGCCAGAGCATCTGGTGGGAACTGTAGGGGTTCAGAGGACATTCCTTCCAGGACAAAAATTGAATTGATGGACTTCTGTGCCATTTTGTTCCCCAAGACTTTCTGGTACAATGAATTATTGGGAAGACTTAGTATCTTGGACTCCAGGGACTTTTCTTGCTTGGGTGTTCAGGTTATTTTTGGTGGGAACACGTTCCTTGCGGCTGGCCTAGGATTCAGCAAGGAGAAAGCTGTCAGGCTGAGAAATGCTTTTTCATCCCGTGAAATTCCATTTGGCTGTAGCTGGTTTACAATAATTTTAAAAAAAAGAAGAAAAAAAAAATTAAAGCAACCCATAACATTTCCCCTTGTGCTGCAGGAGTGCCTGGGGGGAAAAACCCACCATCTGTGTGCCAAAGCCCTCAATAATGAGAGGAGCCCTCCCAGAGCTGGACTCTGCTCAATGCCTTTACACTGCTTGGGTCTGGGGTTTGTGTGCTCTGACCAGAGAACAGGGTTTGTTTGTTTTTTATTGGTTTTTTTTTCTCCAGCTTCAGTACAAAGGGCTCTTGGCTTACACAAGTGTTAATAAAATAATGTTTTTTAAATTGCCTATGCAGAACAGCCCCAACTTCCAAAAAGAAAAGCTCAGTAGAGAACTCCTTGGATCAAGAGGTATGGCATTAAGAGTAGCGTCCCAAAGCTGTATCAGGGGAGGTTTAGGTTGGATATTAGGAAAAGGTTCTTCATCCAGAGGTGTGGTTGGGCACTGAACAGGCTCCCCATGAAGTGGTCACAGCACCAAGCCTGACAGAGTTCAAGGAACGTTTGGACAACACTCTCTGGCAAATGGTGGGATTCTTGGGGTTTTCCTGTGCAGGGCCAGGAGTTAGACTTGATGGTCCTTGTGGGTCCCTTCCAACTCAGGATATTCTATGATTCTGTGATTCTATGATGCTTTCATCGATCCCCATCATCATGACACAGCAGAGGAGGCTGTACGTGCTGTATCACCCTCAGGTGCCCCAAATCTGGAGGAGAACCTGGGTTTTTCCCTGTGGATCACCCAATCGTGCAAGGGGAGAAGGTGTTCCATCAGCCAGCTGTGCTGCTTGTTCTTGCCCCCTGGGAAAGGCAGACTGGATAATCTAAATTCCCTTCCAGACCCCAACCTCTCCTCTTAGTTTTGTGGCTTCTCTAATGGGTTAGTAAAAAAAATTTTTGCAAAAGCTGCTTTTCCTGCACCAAGGTGTGGGGGGCTTTTTAAGTCTATACCCATTGCTGGGTCTTGTGGAGATATTCCAGGGAAAGCTCCCCAGCTGTGGAGGAGAGGTGTGCTGGTGCTGCTGTGTTAAATAGCTGTTGTTTTGGGATCTGATTGAATTAGGACTCCCTCAAACTCTATCAGTCCTGCTGCACAGATAAAGGCTTGTTTATTTTTCATTGGCCCTTTGTTGAAATAAAACGGTTTCTGATAATGCCCAAGTAATTCTTTTTATCGACATCCAGGAGGCTGATACGGAAATAAAAAATAGGGAACTCTTTCAGTGGAGATTAAGATCTCTCAGAAACGTGGCAGGCTTCCAACATGAAGTATTGTCATCGCTTCTGCCAGGCAGGTCTGTCGGTGCTGCTGCTCCTTTCCACAGCAGCCACTCACCCTGAAAGAGAAGGTTACTAAAGAATCCAGTTTTCCTGAAATAAAATACTGCGTGAAGGGTATTTTAGCAGATGCATCACAAATCTGATACATTAGGGGGGAAAAAGGAAGTAAAACTCATAGGGACAACCTTTATGGAACATTTTAAAAGAAGTAAAAAAATAGGAGGTAGGTTTATTGCTGTGTTGGGTAACGTTGCTTTCTGGTGTGCTGCGGACCTTCAAGGGTGATTGTGCCCATCTGTAGCTGAGACAAGGGAGTCCTGCCTGGGGGCGCCTCTGGAGGAAGGGGACAGAGCAAGAGTGGGCTGCAGAAACTGGGGAAATTGTGAGGACCCAGTTAATCAGCTAACTGCTGCTTCTTGGAGTTAGACTCACTAAATTCCCCTTGCTCATCTCAGAGCTAAGCTGTGGCATACCAGGCTGTGCAGTTCTGAGATATTTTGAGATGGGGTTGTTTTGAGTGGTGAGAGATGGGGCGTTCATTAGGAAGTGTGAGCTGGAGAGGGGAGGTGACTCCATCCTGAAGGACCTCTGCCCTGCCCTGAGGACTGCTGAAAACTGCAGGCACTCTGCTTGATCCCCATCCATTAACACCCTGTGCACATGCACAAGGGCGTGGAGGTGCCACTCAACCGCGCACTTGTTATCTGCCCTTGCTGTCCACGGTGCACTGAGACCATGGTTGGAGAAGCCCTGCCAGGCATGGGCAGCAGGCAGGGGGGGGTGTGCAGATGTGGAGGCTGAAGAGTGGCTGGCAGCAGCCCAGGGCAGAACTCACCCAGGGCAGAGCCCACCGAGGGCAGGGCCCGCTGGCGCAGTCCCAGCGGCGCTGGCTGTGATGGATGGGCTGCCATGGCAACCCTGCCTGTGCCCGCAGCCACATCTGTCACCGAGGGGGAAAATTGCTGATAGGCAGGTTGCCAGATACCTGTTCATGGCAAGCACAGTGGTGTTGCCTCCAGGGTGTCCTCTGCAGCAGATAATCTGGGGCAATGTGAGGGGAGAAAGGAATTAAGGTGATTCGGGAACAGCCCCTCAGTCAGGGTGGCACCGATGCAGCCGTGCAGCGCTCAGGGCTCTCACTGCATAGTTGAAATGTGCTTTTTCACCGTTTGGAGTCGTGGGAACCCATTGAATCGTGGCAGGGTGGTGTGAACAGAGTCTGAATCTGAAGAGCAAAAAATGGGGGCAGCAGGGCTATATTGAAAATGGAGCACGAGCTGTCAAAGCACTGGGTTGCACCTGTGCAGCTCCGGGGAGGAGTGCTCTTCTTAATCTGCTTATATACACTGAAAAATATTTTTGGGCAGCTGCTGATACTTTGCATTAGATCATGAGACATTTGAGAGGGGTCATTTTTTGGTTGAGCTGTATCTCTCTGTAGCCCCTCCAAGCCCCGGAGTCCCAGGGGAGTGAGGGGGAATTGGAGCTGCTCCCCCGGCCCCTGACCAAGAGCCCGGGGTTACCAGAGCAGCTTTCTGCTGCTGTCTGGCAAAGTAATCCAACACTATTTCATTCTCACTCCTCTTCAAAGCAGTGTCAGAGCTGTAAACACTGCAAGACTGCGAGCCCGGCTCCTTTTGCTGCCATCCCTAACCCAAAGCTTTCAGGGCCCATGGCAGCAGCTGCCTGCTGCCTCCCCAGGGGACATAGATTGCTTGGCTGGCCTCAATGTGCAGGGAAGTGCAGGCAGGCAAGTCATTTGTTGAGGAAAACGTGTGAGAGCATTTGGATGCTGCTTATTTTCTGTAACTTAAAAGAAGTCAAATTGTGCCTGGGCTGAGGAATAGGAACACAGAAGGATTTGGTTTGTGGAATAAAGGGTTTGATTAATTTTGAGGTGTTCCTCTGGACAAGCTGGAGCAGTTCAGCATCAGCTGGATTGGAGTTGCTGTACTGGAGGTGCTCAGGTTTGAGCCCTTCCAGGTAACACACAACAGTGGTGGGAACAGGGCTCTTACTGACCATTCCCAAACTGGGGAAAGTGGTGGCTGATTTGAAAGCTGCAAAGTCTCTTTAAACAAAAAAATCATGAGACAGCAGAACACAGCTGCAGCTTCTGAATTTGCCTTGCTTATGAAGTTTGCTGTCACTCTGATATGAAGAGCTATGTAAATGCTAGATGAACTGTATTTAAAAATACTTCCTCGATAAATGACCTTGCAAATTAAATTTTGGAAGATGATCTTACCTTTAACCCATCTTGATGATAATTTTAATTATGGTTAATAAAAGTTCAATCTGCATTTCCAGTTTATTGTCTTACTCCCTCATGACTTCAGCCCTTAAGAAGACCGGTAATGATGCAAGTGTGTGAGGGCAAAGCACTCACCTAGAGGCGTGGGACTGGCAAGAAAGTGTCTTAGTATCAGGTGCCATTTGAAGCCTTTCCTGAGTATCTTAAGCTCTGCCATAAAATCAGCTGGAACTTCTGTTCACTTTTCTTTTTCTCCTGGAAGAGTGTTGGTTTCCAGATTAAATATACCCATAGAGTGTTGATAAATTGATGCTATCCCAGTATCTGACTCCCTTTCTGGTGCTTACTTGTTCATACTGTTGACAGTGTACATTTATATCCCTTAGACATCCATCCTCTGGATGGCTGAACAAGCCCTCAGGTCCCCTGAGAAGACCTGATCATCCTCCTGTACCCACTCCAGTGTGCATTTTTCATTCTTGGGCACTGTTGCCAAGCAGGACATGCAGTGCTGTGGGTCAGGTCTCTCCTGTTGGTGTGACTCCTTAGCCATCATCTGTGGTTCCTCCTATTGGATGATGCATTGTATGAGCTGTTGTTGGGAATTCTGTAGCATCCTTCTACCTGAGGAGCAAAGGAAGCCATAAGAGCATGAGGGGATCCCAGTGCGGCTAAGCACCATGGCAGCCAGCTTTCTTCCCAATCCACCCAAACCCTCTGGGAATGGGAGTTGTTCACATTGGGTGTCCACCAGCTCTCCATCATGGACAGGGATACTCAGACAGCCTTGTCATCTTTCTGCAGCTCATTTTCTTGTAGAACTCGTGGCAGACCTTTCGGGCAGTGCTCGTGAGCGTGGCTCAGTCCCCCTGGCCCCTGCCCAGGACCTGGAGCCTCCTGGTGCTGACAGAGATCTGCCAGTGCTGAATATTTTCCTACAGATGTTATGGGAATATGCAGCTCTTAAAAAGCACTGTTGGAAACAACCCCCTCTGGGAGTTTCTCTTTCCCCTTCTCTCTGTTTTTTTTCTTTAATCTCCAGGAGATTGCACAGTGACAGATTTGGGATACCTGAGATGACCGTATTATTCCCCTCCTGCTGCAAAGTTAATCTTTACTCTGTTGAAATCAAGGGCAGGGTAGAGGGCTGAGCGAACTGCCAGCTCCACAAAGATAGTCTGCCAAATTAATGGGTGCACTGTGTACTTCTAATGGGATTTCTTCCGTCTTCTTTTAAGTATTATGATTGCCATACACATCGTAGCATACCCTGCCTCTTCTTCCTGCTCCAAACCATGGTGAGAACCTGTGGATGAATTTCCATGGAAGGGGACTGGAAAGGGCAGTATTTCAGATTGGGAAGTGTTTGTGGCTGGCTCAGCTCTCCAGAGTTTTCCTTTCCGAACTTGCTGCTGGGGTATCCCAAATGTTCATTTAATCAGAAACATATGTCGATCATCCAAAGGGAAGAAAGAGAGGAAAAGTGACTTTGAAACCAGTTGTTCCACTATTCCCCATTCGGTGAGCAGTGAGTAACCCATGACTTAGGCTGTGTCCCAGTGACCCATTTGGATGGCTTGGATCCTGCTGGGGTGGAAGAGCTGTAGGCGTGTTCCTTGCCTTTGCACGGAGCAGACTTTGACCAGTCATCCATCTATTTCTTGAAACCAGTTTCCTGATGGAGCAGGGATGTACCAAGCATTTTTCAGCTGTCAGTTCAGGAAAAGAAAAGAAACTTAACATCAAAACTAAAGATAGGAGCGTGGTCAAAGCCAACTGAGGTATAATCTGCTCGAGTATTTTATTTAACCTGACGGTTTATGGCGGTGCCGTGTCTGGATTTTATAATCATTATAATTTATGATGGTCTTAAATCACTGCATTTGCGCAATTTGGTTAGGAGTAACCCTTCTTCTGTTTCTCTTCTCTTGGCTTGTGCTTTTAATGAAGTGATGTCACTTGCTTGGAGAACGTTAAATGCCGTGTAAGCTTCATGTGATAAGAAACTTTAAACATGCACGTAGAAGAATCTGCAAGGCACCACTTGCAAGGGAGTATCTTTCAGTAGGATGTAGATCTAATTGGAAAACATGGTTTTACATCTGAGAGAAACAGTTGCACAGGCCTTGGAGGAGGCTTGTTGCACACACAGGCCGTGCTCACTTTCTGGAGCACAGTGGCAGCTCCTGCACGCCCTGGGGATCCTCCTGTCCCTGGGAGACAGACTCACATCCCGTGCTATTTTTGTAACACAGTTATTTCACAGTTGCTCAATGACAAGGTTAAGTTTGGTCTGAGTTAGATCACTGTGCTTCTGTATTTTATATTCTAACGCTTTGGAAGTGGTACAAGTGGTGGTGGTCAGTCTAGTTTGAACCAAACTGAGCAGTTGGACACCAGCTCTCTCCCGGGAGGCCTGAAGCTGCAATGGCAACTTTCCCTGCAAGGGAGGTCTCCTGCTCAAAAAGATGATCAGAATCAAAGATCTTCTGGTTAAAAAATAAAGAAATAATTTGAAAAGTACACATGATTTCTAAGGTTATAGGAAGGTTTCAAACTATTATCTTGGTGCTTTTGCATTTTCAGAGAACTTAGATGCAAGAGGAAGAGTTTTGATGTTGTTGACACATATTGATCAGAAGTATAAAGCAGGGTGTGTAGTGGTGGGGTTTGAGATTCCAGCCTCCTCCACTGGTTTTCAGCACTGGACAGTCCTGCTTCTTGCTCCCAACCTTCTGTAAAGTAACAAACCTTTCAAGCCTGCCCGCCTTTTATTGTTTAGTTTTTATAACCCAGATGGATTGTAAGCTGATAGGTTCAGGGTGATGTCCCAGTGGCTCTGCATAGCACCACCGTGACCCCACAACAGCGGTGCCAGCATCGGGGTCCTGCCCTGGGGTCTGGCAGACCCGGGGATGCTGTTGGTGTCATTACACTAATTGCATTTCTGTTCCATTTGGCAGCTGGTGATGGAGTTCTGCGGCGCAGGCTCTGTCACCGACCTCATCAAGAACACGAAGGGGAACACCTTGAAGGAGGAGTGGATCGCCTACATCTGCAGAGAGATTTTACGGGTACGTGTCTGGAGGGAGCTGAATGCTGGAGGTTGTTGGAATGTGGCACTTGGTGCTCTGGGGACACGGAAAGGCTTTGGCTCCACAGGCTTCGTCGATGCTGTGCTGCCATGGGCTGGAGCCTGTGTGGTGCCTGCAGGCATGAATGATTCATGTGCTTGTATGATGCATAATAAATAAGCCCTGTTTAATGCCCTTTAGCTCTGTTAGTTCCCTGAATTTTAACCCTCCTTTTCCTTCCACAAAAATATAATTTCCTTTTGGTATTAATAGGGCAAAGATTTATTTGCATTAGAAATAGATTTTTAGTTAACAGGTGAGGACTGATAAAGTCTGTGGAAAAAAGAACCTTCATTATTAAAAAGCATCCTATGTTTTATTAAATCCACATGTCTCTGGCATTAATGAGGATGCTGCAGCTTTTATACCCACAGTATAAATGTTTGAATGAAATGTCTTAAAATGTACCATGCCAGAGTTTCATGTACTGGGAGATGGCAGCTTCAGCAAAGACTTGCCTGCATTTTGCACAGCTGAACTCAGATGATGGGATTTTAATGGTTGCCTGACATCAAAACTTATTGCTCTGCGAATGGAGCATCTGTCCAAGAGAAAATAGAAATATTTGTGTCTAAGAAACCAGAGCCACTCACGTGATAGGATGAAAGGAAATGGCCTCAAGTAGCACCAGGGAAGTTTTAGCAAAAATTTCTTCATTGAAAGAGTTGTCAAGCATTGGAACAAGCTGCCCAGGGAAGTGATGGATCCCCATCCCTGTGGATGTGGCACTTAGGGACATGGTTTAGAGGTGGGCTTGGCAGTGTCAGGGTTACAGTTGAATTCGATGGTCTTAAAGGTCTTTTCCAACCAAAACAATTCCATGATTCTATGAAAGAAAATGAGGCAGAATGATTGCTCTGAAAAAATGTGACTGACACTTAGGCTGCCATGGGTGTCCAGAGGTGACACAGCACTTCTCTGTTGATCCTGAATGCCACTGTCCACACCAACATGGTGTGCAGAAGATGCTGGCACTGTAACAAATCATCTGTTGTATGGACACTGCTTTCAGTGCCAGGAGGCCACAGTTACATGGGCTTATTTTAAATGTGTGACCTCCGTGATCTCGCTTCTTGAAATAGTCCCTGGCAGTGAGTCAGAACCCAGCCACTGATTCATGTCCCAGGACCACCATCGAGTGCCATCCCTTGATTTTGGCCACGCGTTGGGGCTGTTGGTGGGTGACCTCCCTAGGGTTTTGGGTGATGAAAGGCTCCCACCTTCATGCTGCTGAAGGTGGTTCACTTTTGGTTCAGACATTGATGGACAGTTGTAATTCTAACAGAAGGCTCAATCTCACGCTGTTAAAGGATTTGTTGAAATTCAGTGGAATTTTCGCTATACCTGCAATGCACGAAGGTACCTCTAACCAAGTATAACAGGGCTAAAAAAGGACTCCTATACAGATATAATCTATTCCACAGTGTTTTCCCAAGGTAACGAGCATAAAATGACTAATAACTACCAGTAGTGATAGCAGAGATTCTTTTCTTCCTCAAATATGAATGTTTAATGTGAAATGTAAGCCTAATGCAAAATTAGTTTTTGAAGTAATCCATATTTTTCCTAAGCTGGCAATATAGGTGGATGTTACTTTGAAACTGAAATAATAAATGAATGAAATAAAGATGTAGGTTGCAGAAGGAAATTAATGAGCTAATAAACCAGCAGAACAACAAAGCTAGTTTACCTTTAGCCTTTGAGACAGGTTTTTAATTTGAGCTATGTCTCTATTAGGGATATGTGCAAGTTATAACGTTTGTATTTGCATGGTAGCTTTTTTAATACAAGCGTCTCAGTGTATTGAAATCCAGTTTATTGGACCGATATAACAAGGGAATTGTTTCCTTCAGTTTCTGGATGATGGAAATACAGAAAGGAGACAAACCCATTCTATTATTTATGCCACAGAAATGGCTCCCTTAGGCAAGGGAGCACATGGGGGAAATTATGTCTAGAGCTACGGAGGAATTTGGGTTAATATGGGTTCCTGCAGAAACTTGAAAGGTTGGGTTTAATCCCTGTAGGATCAGTGGTTCCCTGCAGTGGGGAGCACTCGCTGAGGGATGTAGAGCCCGTTGACCTCGCCGGGCATGTCCTCCCAGCGTGGGACACAGGACAGTGTTTGGAGCACATGATAAACAAAAGCATTCTCGAGTGCTTAACTCCAACTGTGATCTTTTCGATTCTGGAGCATAATTGGTTGAGGAGGAATGTCAGAAAATAACATGCTTTGAACTTGGATTCCTCTAACCTTTCTCTGAATTCTCCAGGGCTTGAGTCATCTACACCAGCACAAAGTAATTCATCGAGACATCAAGGGACAGAATGTATTGCTGACAGAAAATGCAGAAGTGAAACTAGGTAAGAGTGGGTAAGAGCTCTTGGAAACTGTGAGTGGGCTGGCTGGAGGGAAGTAACAAAGCTGACTTGTACATGACCTGAAGAAAGGGAATGGGTACCAAGAGCTGCTCTGTGTTTTTTCTCATGTTGGCTTCAATAACATGACCTTGGGTGTTGGACCAAGTGGTGTGCCATAAACTGCTGGTGGTTGATGGCCGAGTTCTGTGTGCAAAGATGCACTTGCAGTGGTGTTACTGTTCAGACAGCTCTGCCATCAGATACAGGTTAAGCAACCAAGGCCATTTTTTCATGCCCCAGATTGAAAATTGCCCTGTGTGCATCACCAAGCATTATCAAAGGCTGTTCCCCTACAGCTACAACTGCATAGTAGTGCCCTGCAGGATCATAATCCATTCAGTTTAGTGTGACATAATCCAGACTCCTCTTCCAAACTAACCTGATGGAGAGAGCTTAATTTGCAAGAACTACTCTGAATTTAATACCTGATGTTAGCCACCCTGGAGAAGAGCAGGCATTCATGTGAAGATCATATGCAAGGCAGTGGATCAGCACAGATGATGGACTCATATTCTTAGTTTTTCAGCACCAATGTTATTAAGGCTGCTTCTGCACTTTTTAATTTATGATGGTGATGGAAGATCCCTTACACTGGGAACTGTGTGGTGCAAGCCTTGTTTTCCCATGCCTCTCCTCTCCCTTTACAGCAGAATAAAATCCCAGCTTAACAGATGGTACCACCAGCTCGTTTGGCTTTATGCTGGTGAAGATTCTCCTCCAAGGGGAAATTCTCTAGGGCAAATCTCCAACCATTGTGTTGTGCAAAGTGTACTTAGTGGACCATAGAGTGTTCTCTCGTTGGTTTGATTTCATCATTTTTTGCTTCATTTTGCAGCTCTCTGCTTGACATTTCCCTATGGGCCTGTGTCCTTGGCCCTTAGTTCCTTAAGTCTTTTACATTTCTGCCATTTCCAGCAAGAATTTAGGTAGAAAAATGAGGCTTCCACCGATATTTGGCAGGCTTTAATTCAAATGAGCAAGCATAGAACAAAGGCTGTTGCTTATTCATGTTGCTAACCCTGTTTCTCATTAGTATGAGGAGCTGTGATTTCTTTTCATTGCCTCCTGGCAAGGAGGAAAAGGCACAGGGTTTCATAGAAAACCTGGACATCAGATGATCAGGTTTGTCCTTGATTGACCTCTGTTGATCCCAGCAGAGATCAAACAGGAATGTCACTGGCCACATCTTTCTTTCCTGGCTGTACAGAGTTGTTCTGAATGAACACAATGTTTTACATTCAGCAGAAGAGTGTTGCTCAGGTTTGTCTCTGACCTTACAATGCCCCGTTGTGTCTCTGATCCACAGTGGATTTTGGTGTCAGCGCTCAGCTGGACAGGACAGTGGGCAGGAGAAACACCTTTATTGGAACGCCTTACTGGATGGCCCCCGAGGTCATCGCCTGCGATGAAAATCCCGATGCCACTTACGACTTCAAGGTACCTAAACCAGCATCTTCTCACTCAGGAATTTAGGATATCCTTGCAGCTTTGAAAAAGTACACTGACAGGCAGCGCTGTCTCCTCCTGCTTTCTGGCTGAGGGATTTGGAGATGCCAGTTCAGGTCCAACGTGAATATTTGTTGTGCTGTTCACGTATCCAAATTTACTGTGAGGAAGTCTTTCCCCATGCTGAGAAAGGTGTCAGACTGAGGCTTCCTACCTGCTACCCTGCTTTTTGGTGCTGTGTGTTTTTAAATACTCCAGTCAAACATGCTGTATTTGCTCTATTTACTCTGGAGAGAAGTCAGGTCAGGTTTAGAAAGGGCAAAATCATATCTTCTGGCCTGCAGGCTGATATTCGCAGGGAGATCTGAAGGCTGCCACACAATCAGACATTTAGGGGGCTGACCTACTTTTTACATGTCTCTCTAGTCCGTTTGAAGTTTATTTTTGGATCAGTGGCAGCACAACATCACTGCTGAGTTATTATGTGGCACAGAGCCCTGTGCCATGCAGCAGGTCTGCAGGAGTGTGAGGAGTCCCACCTGCCCATTCAAACAACAGTGAGGCCTGATGTTTAAAGCAGGGAGAGCTTAATATATTTTATTCTTTTTCTGCCTTACTACAAATTTCTGGACACACATCTGTAGAAATATCCCTTGACTTTTTGTGCCTTGGTTTTTTGAAGTGTCCAGAACTTGAATTTCTAGCTCCAAACCTCCTAAGGTCCACTGAGCATGTCCAAAGAGGAGGACAGGTCACTGACTCATGAACTTTGGGGGGAAAGCTCAGATGTATGTAAAGCTCACTGGACCTTTGTTCATGTACATGCTGAAAGGTCACTTTACAAGATGATGTTTAAAAAGGACTCTGAGATCCCCTGGTGTGGGCTGCTTTCTAGCAAGAGAACACTCCAGTGTAACAGTGCCACAGTCCACTATCACGGGACTATTTGGGGTGCAATTACTGATCATTCAGAGGCATTTTTGAGAGATGACTGATTTTAAAGTAACCAAGGGATGCTTTGCTATTGCAGCCATTTAAGTGCATCAGTCAACTTTTGAACTGATGTTTTTCAAGAGAGAGCAACTTTCCAGGCTGAGTTCAGACTCAGGGTTACAGAAATCATTAATGATAAGGACACGTAGAAATAGCTTAATCTGCAATTACTTATTACTCTTTGATTAACCAATTACAACAGGCACTTCCTCAGCTCTGCTGATGGCAGTGCTTCATGGCAGGGCTGCACCCTGCTCTAGCTGCTCCCACCACTTCTCCACCGCCAGCTGCCTGTGCAACTCTCTCGTTCATCACAGCTTTTTATTATTATTTTTTTTAAAAAAAGGAGTGATATCTTCATAGGCTGCTTTCTGCCCTCTGAAATCCCTGAGGATTTTCCTCTTGCCAGAATAACTAGGGCATTTAATATGCCGTTGACTGATGCACAGGCTCCAGGACCAGAATCCCTCCATTGTCCCCCAGGATCAGATGCTCATAGCATCTCTGAAGTTGGCATTGACCATTTTCCTGTGGCTGGGGGTGTGGAACAGAAGGCTGATTGCTGCCGACACGCTCACTGCAGGGTGCTCTCAGAGCTCCTGGGGATGTGGGAGCCACTGGACATTAGTCCCTTCCCTGGATCACATCCCTGCACCTGATGCTCTTGCTTTGAAGTTGAGGGGGGGAGGATGTAAATTATAATTATTTCTTTTTAAAGGGATGCAAATCAGATGCTCTCTGGTTTAGCCGACCGGCTTAAAATACTGAATACAAAAGATGAGATTTATAGGGTGAAAAAAGGACTGCTCACAGGCTTAATCTGTTGGACAAAAAGCCTCTGATCTCGCTGTTTTCTTAGCCAGAAAGAGTTGCCTGTGTAATCTATGGAAGGAGGCAGTAAATACCTCTTCACATAAATAAACCACTTTTAAAAAGAACAAATAAAAACCCTACATTGTTGAGGTTATTTGTTGATTTTTTTCCCCAGCCAGCCCTCCTTTTTTCTTTAGAGATATCTTGTCAATAAGCTTAGAATCAGAAGGAGGGGGAGAAAGAGCCTGCTTTCCTTCCCAAGTCAAGGCAATGCAAATATATTAGCACATCATATCTTTGCTGGATGGACTGAAAAGCTTTTCAGCCTCAAAAATAAAAACCAGACAAAAACCCCCTGAATTTGAGATCATTATAAAAATGTGTGCTTCCCGCTGAGTTTTCTGCTTTCTCCGGGAGACTTAGAGAGGTGATAATCCCTTTCTGTATTGCTCCAGCTTTAAGATCACTTGGCATCTTGCATATAATACTGGGCACCTCAATATGGAAAGACACATTAGGAATTTGGAAGGAGTTCAGTGGCAACCCTGAGGGAAGGGGTCATGTGTGCTGAATCATGTGGAAAGACTGTGATAATTAAGTATGCAGCAGAAATCCCAGCTGACTAGAAACAAAGAATGGATGAGACTGTACTGTGAAAGGGATGGAAATAAGATTTGAGAAAGAATTTTTAAGCAGGTACAAAGATGTGTAGCAAGGGCAGCATTTGTTAAGGGAGAACTTGAGTCAAAAATGAGGAAAAGTGCCTTCAAATTGAAAATCCAAGTTGTCTTTCCTGGAGGGTGAATGTGCAAAGGTGCTTGTGGTTACTAGAGGCTCTCTTTAGCTCTAGCTGAGCTTTTGGGACTCTGTACTGGGAAAAACAACCTTTCTGGGATTTGCTCGCTAAATGGCAGGTTTAAAGGCTTGAGGCCGTTTGGAAAGGGCAGCTCTTGAACTGGAGAGGAGAAAGCTGAAGTGGGACTGCAGGGACGTGGCACAGAGCAGAGGGAAGGGAGAGCATGATGTGAGAGCTGGAGTTGCAGGAGGAAGGGTGGAAGGCAGAGTCCATCCCTTCCACCTTGAGATGAGTTGGTCAGAGTCCATTTCCCATTCCAGCAGGTGCTGTGTTGTGAATCTTTAGCAACCCTATATATGGTGTCCAGAATAATGAATTAGCCACCTTCTGCCAAAAAACCAAGTTGTGGCAGTGTCATTAGGGAAAGTGCTCGTTTTCTCTCACTGGGCATATCCTGTCTCTGCCTCGTCCACTGCCAGGAGACCCAACCCATCCTTTGGGGCTCATTTCCAGAGGTGCAGCCACAGTGATGGTGGGATGGGGAGGAAGCACTGGAGGGGAGCTTACCACTGCTCTCTGTGGCAGGGAGCTGGGGATACAGGTGTCCCTGTTTGCAAGGGAGAAGATGGAAGGAAAAGTGGTACAGGTATGAAATCCAAGAGCTTCCCAAATAGGTGCATTCTCTCTGCTCTGATCCTTCAGGAGACTCCACCAACCATGTGGGCTGAGCAGGGCTTGGGAACAGGGTAAATAAAAGTGTCCCATTTCTCCTTCCACTGGTAAAATGATGCTTTTAGGATTCCATTTAATGAGCAGTCCATGATACATGAGCCTCCTGAGGTATCTCAGCACACTTCATGCGTCAGTTCCAGGTAGCCTGCTTTCTGTGGAGCTGTATCAAATCCATGGACATGTGTCATCCAGCATTAAGCAGGGAGCCAGCAGCCAGGTTTTCTGCTTCTCCCAGCCATGAATCCAGGGAGCAGTTTGTGACCAGCTCATCCAGGAACTGAGGGTTTGTTCGTTAGTGCACAGGACTCATTAAAATGCCCCCACCAGGGGACCTTCAGGTCATCAGTGTGTCCTGGGCAGTGTCCCCACCATGGCTGCTGGGCGTGGTGCCAGCAAGGTGGCCGTGTCCCACACTAAAAATACCTTGAAAGTTTTGAAATAAATCTTGGCATAAACAGCAGGGTTGGGAGGCTCTTCTGAAGCTCCAGCACATGGCAGGAGGATGAGGCAATGTCTGAGATGTGAGTCTGGGGGCTTGCAGAGGACCTGGCTCCCAGGGCTGAGCCCTCAGAGCTGGGAAGAGCCCTGCTTCCCCCTCACCTGGTGCCTGATGCTGGGACAGTGCTCCTTTATGTCACAAATGTCCCTCTGCTTTCTTTTACAGAGCGACTTGTGGTCTCTGGGGATAACAGCCATCGAGATGGCAGAAGGTGCTCCCCGTAAGTAGAGTCATTCCTCTGTGTTCATTGACCCTGGGGTGTGACGTGCTGGGGTTTGCTGAGCACCAGCCAGCGCTCAGTTCTGTGCAAGAAACACCATTCCAAGGTTTTCCCAAGCAACCTGGGCTCGTTGGGATGGAGCTCGCAGCATCCATGGGGACAAAGCTGCCAGGGCAGCGTGGCCTAGGAGACAGGATAGGCAGTGAGCACGTGGCCCTGTGCGACTTACTTGAGAACTCTGGGACTCAATTTCCTCAAATAAAGTGCAGATGAAGAAGGGGTGGAGGACTGGAAGCAGGTAAAACACTGCTCCTCAGAGCTGCTGTTTTACTAACCTCTGCGGTGACACCGGCAGTGACACGCTGGGTTCACCTGGGGCACCTGCACAGGCCATCCTGCCAGGGCTCTCAGCATTACCTTGGGGCTGTCCTTGCACACTGGTAAGTGCAGGTAAATAGAACAGAGCATCGTGGCACATGGCGCAGCTGCCCCGTGCTCCAGGCCTGTTGCTCTTGGCACCTGGGTGGGTGCTGAGGACCAGGAGCTGCAGGAGCACGGGTGTCCCCAGCCATTCCCTGCCACTGAGCCTGGCACTGCTGGGGACACACACACCGCTTGGATGGGGATGTCAGCTCTCAGCTACCGTGCAGGTCTTCTAGCCTCAGAGGAAACTCGGGTCTTCCCTGTTGGATGTCCGTGTTTAATGCCTCTTCTTGCAAATTGCAGCTCTGTGTGACATGCATCCCATGAGAGCCCTCTTCCTCATCCCCCGCAACCCAGCCCCGAGGTTGAAATCAAAGAAGTGGTGAGTCTCTTTCTCAATCTTCAGCGACTGTGAAACTGTTTCTGGAGCACCTTGTTTCTGCAGCCCAGGCTGGGTGTTTGTGTTTACATTTGTACAGCTTCAGGGGTTGGTGATGGTCTCCAGCATCACTCCGGTGAGTGCAGGTTTGGGTCTTGATCTCCTCTATGGAGAGGAAATTTGGGCTGAAGGATCCACCATGGGATGGAGGGCATCCTTGGAAGGCAGAGAGAGCCAGACTCACACTGCCATTTCACAGGGCGGTGTCAGCTTTTCCAGGGCAGTTTGTGCAGCCTGAAGTCTGATGACACTTTGCTTGGCTCCTGTTTCTTTCCAGTCAGGTTCCGTTTTCAAGTGGAAACATGTATCCAGGCCAAAAAAGGATAGTTTATCTTGAAAGCCCAGGAATGCGGAGATTTGTACTTAGTTTGGGCTTTATTTTAAAATTTTGCAGGAAAAGATACGTCACTGTTTTGGAAAAAAAAAAAAAAGGCAAGGCATGCCAATAAAAACCCGCAGGAAAAATATTCCTGAAGCCCAGCAGATGTTGTTTTGTTACTGTATGTTCTGTATTGATGGAAGTGGAGTCCTTAAAAACACTTGTCTTTGGTTCATGCTGTTTGTCTGCCCCTGGTTCAGCAGTGGTTTGGTCAGGAAAGATTTGCCAGAGGTTGGAGAGACAGCCCTGTGCTCCCAGATAGGCTGAGCTCCCAGAGGGAAGTTTTGTCTTAATCCTTGCAATTTTGCTTATTATCTTGTTGAAGACACACACACACAGAAAAAGGAGAAGAGCACGCTGTAGCTGTGGAAAACACTTGGCACCACAGCAGCAAGTATTTAGTTGCTGGGACAGGAATGAGAGGGTCTTGGAGTCCTCTGCATCCAGTGCATGGTTGTTGGGATTTTAGGAACAACCCCTAAAAACTCACTCAGACTTTGGCACGAGGCATCTTAATTTTGTTAGCCTGATCATCAGCTGCTCCAGTACCAAAGCAGGAAGAGAGGGACCATTCCCAGCTGGCTCTGCAGAGGGTGTCAAAGATTCTCGCTCTCCTTGCACAACCTTTTGAGGATACCATTAGTCAGCTGAGAAGACTGTGTAGATATTTGTTTTCTGCCAAATCACCAGCTCTTTCATTATCCTCACTGCTACAGCACAATATGGATTGTGAGAGTTCAGAGTTTATTTTTCATACCGAAGTGCTGTTTATTCAGCAAAGGTTCACTCTGCCTCCAGGCAGAGGGGAGATGATGAAAGCAGGTTTTGAGCAGGACATTTCTCCTAAAGGTGGAAGTTGTGTTTTATTCCCTGCCCTACCATACCATGAGTGCTTTGTGGAAGGTGGAATGTTCCTTGGCACCACCTTCCCCGCGCACGTCCGACGGCTTCCTCAGGTTTGCACATCTTGTGGTGTCTGCCCGGGGTCAGTTGGTCAGTCTAGTGCTGTGCCATGCCAGGGGTGGCATCCTGGCTGCTTTGAGAGAAGGATCTCCTGGGAAGTCATAGTGTAATGAAACTCCAGCTTCAAGGGGAAGCCTAGTGCTCACCTGGCCTCTGCTACCCCTCCACAAGCAAACAGGGATCCCTGGTCTCCATCAGAGCTGGGACACATGTACCTCAGGCAGCTCAAACCAAATCCATCTTCCAAACTTTCATTGCAGTGGGAAGCTCCAAAGCATCCAAATAAAGCTCCGCCAACTCCACCAGTTCCTTCAAAGCAAATTTTTTCAGCATCTTTAATGTGACTCTGGGCAGATTTGCTGTCCTTGGCTCATTTCTCAGCTGGAGGTTTTGGGCCTTGCCAGGATGGGTCCTGGAATTCTGCACACCCATCCCAAGAAGAGTGGAGATGCTTGACCAGGCTTTCATGGTGGGTCCCTGGCAGTCAGTGAGCTGGTTTTCACAAGCACAGGTCGCAAGAGGAAAGCAAAATGAAGAAAAGTTCAACTTGAACCTTGAGTTTGTCCTTGCTTTTGTGTGCAGCAACACATAAATTAAAGTACAGCAGGTGGGCAAACCATCTTTTTCCTTCCTTGAAGGAGATAGTAAAGGCACCTCCAGCACCTTTGAGGATAAGTCAGGGAAAACCAAGAGGGAATACTGGCATGGGAGCCTGCCCCGACTTGAAAATTACAGAGAGGAAAATAATTTTGTTGCTCACTAAATACTTGAACTGGCTTTTTAAATAGTGCTGTTCCTATGAAATTGAAGTCTTTGGTGTATCACTTTCTTTCCCAATTAAAAACAGCCAGCAACGAAGCTTTATTTTCTTCTTCCCATGTTTCACAGTCAAAATGAACTCGAACTTTAGTGATTTTGTTCCCATAAACCTTTCCTAGACCTGCCTTGTAAGAGACACAAAACCTCTTTGTTAATGAGGTGATATTTGCACAATGAGACCACTTTTCATCCAAGCAGCTGCAAAGACTTTGCAAACATTGATTTAAGCTTTAGAAACCTCAGGAGCTGGAGGATCAGTGTTTCAGGAAGGTGGGCTGACCTGGGCCTGGGGAGGGGATGAGGCATGTGATGGTGTCCTCCTGAATCAGAGCCAGGGAGAAAGCCCTTGTCTTCTGCTCCAGCTCCAGTGAGGGCTGAACTATGTGACTGGGCAGGCTTGCTTTTTTTAGAGAGGAAGATTTTGGGAAATCCAGAGGCCTGAGCTGGTGCCTCTCCATGGCTGCTCAGCCAGCTCAAGGGTGCAAAGGTGTCCTAGGCCATTGTTGGGCACTGGGACCCCCATCCTCGAGAGATGGGCAAACCCATCACTTACTGCAGGATAACTTCTTGGCTACTTCACCTTGACCATATTTGCACATGCTCTGGACCACACATCCAGGACTGGAGCCTCTCCAGCTTCACACCAACAAGGGAGAATCATATTTTAGAAGCGGATTTTTTTTTTTGAGCATCGCGTGGATTATCTCTTCTGGATACACCGAGACACTGGGTTTCTCAAGGCAAGGTGGGGAAGGAAGATTTGCTTGTTAATAAAGCTGGAGGGAGGATTTAATTGGGTCCAGTACTGTATTTTATTTTTGCATCTCAATTTGTATGGATTAGCACTTAAAAGATAAATCAATTTTAGCCCGACAGCTTAAAAGTAAAATCCCTGAAAGCTTATTGTTTTACTTCTAATGCAATTCTGTAGTATCTGTTGGCTTCTGACATTAATTTATATTCATTTTCTTATTTGCTAAAGCAACATAGGCTATAGCAGCCTGTCAACATCTTCCTTTCTTGTAAATCCCTGTTCTCTTGGGTTTATAATGTGGTGAAATTAGTTCCAGGAAAACTTCTGATGTGCAACACTTGAGTCTAAGAGAAATTTTTTTATTAAAGATTTGACCAAAACTGTTTCAGCTGAGATTGAATGTAACTTTGTGGGCAGTCAGGCTGTGAGGAGGCCACAGCTCTGCCATTCACAGCCACGTTCCCCCCTCTGCCCAAGCCATGCTGCCCAAAGGGAACGTACCATTCACTTGGATCCATGATCAGGGAGTCCAGGGCATGGTGGCTCCCTGGATCTGGTGGGTTAGTGATGCTTCTGAGAGAGCAGAGGAGGGCTGCAGGCAGCAGCATTGCCCGGAGGTTGCCAGAGCTTTAACAGGCCATTTAATATTGGGAGGTTAAATCTAAAACAAAAATCAACTTATCTTGTCCCACTCATGGGGCCCGGTGCCATAAAATATGCGAAACAATCTATTAAGGAATTATGTTTATATGTGTATGTGTTGTCTCTCATTTCTACCTGCAGTTTCACAGGTCAGAGGGAAGGGAGGAGGAACACTCTCTTGCTTTTTTCTTGGTTGCCATTGGTCACATCTGGTTGTGGTGATTCCACAGTCTTACTGATGGTTCCCAGCTTTCTGCAGACTCAGCAGAATAGTGGTTTCTCCTAATTGCACCAGGAATTTACAGATAGGAGCATGCATGGGAAGAGCAGGAGAGGATGAAGTGATAAAGGGTATGTGTGATGGTGCAGCTTTGAGAGGTCATGGGAATCCTTTTGGAAGGATTGCATCTGAGCAAGAACTGTGTAGCAGCCAAAAAAATCTTCTCAAATACCCACGGGTTTTTTATTTTCTAATAGGATAATCAATATATTTACCTATTTTTTTCTGTACCTTCCTTTCCCGTCCTTGACCAGGTCTAAAAAGTTTCAGTCCTTCATTGAGAGCTGCCTAGTGAAGAACCACAGCCAGAGACCAACCACAGAGCAGCTGATGAAGCATCCCTTCATCCGAGACCAGCCCAACGAGAGGCAGGTCCGCATCCAGCTCAAGGACCACATTGACAGGACTAAAAAGAAGCGAGGAGAGAAAGGTGAGTGCAGAAGAGAGGAGGGTTAGTGGAGAAGCAGCACCTTGGGCAGTCCTTGACCCCTGCCGTGTGCTTAGACCTCCCTGTCTGGGCAATCCATGACCTCTGCCATGTGCTTGGGGATCCCTGTTGTAGAATCCCAAGGCACATCCCTGTGGGCAAAGGGTGTGGGTAGGAGAAGGGAGGCAGAGAGGACTGGGTTGCTCGTGGTCTCAGTTCCCCTCATTCGGATGGCTGAGTTTGTTTGCAGTCTGGTTGAGTTCAGTGGTGTGATCCCTTGTGTGACCACACTTCCTACGGTTTTGAGGTCAGATTGTTGTGTTTGATTTGATTCCTCTCAGTCACTGAAATGAAAATAAATACTCATAACAAACCAGTGGGTGTTCATACCAAGCAGTCAGGTGACTGTCATTAGAGCTAATCAGTGTTTTTAAATATTCTTTTTTTCCTAATGAAAAATAGTGTGAGGTTTTCTTTTTTTTTTTTTGTCCAGGTGGTAATTTCCACATGGAACATCTAAGCTTTGATTCATTAAAGTGTGTGTATAAAATATACATTTACATAGATACGTCCTGGCGTGTGGGAGGGTGAAGCTGCTAAGCTGAATTTTCCCCAGCTCACGTATTTCATGCCCGGTCTGTTGATCTACGTGACATCCACGCTGCACCAGCGATGGCAGAGTTGTGCAAATGAACATCGAGATAAGACCCTTGCCCCAAAGCAATTCCGCTGACTAGGAATAACCTATTAAACTGAATGTTTTCAGTGAACTCTCCAAGCCCTATCAAAGTCCTCTGCAAGAAAGATCAGATAGCAGAAGAAACTTGTTAAAGTATTCAGCAGCTTGTGAACTGAATTTTAATTTGAAAGCTCATTTGTAGAATCTGGAAAATTAATACGTCGCTATTTCTCTTCTTATTGGTAGCGGAATTAATTTTTCATGCGTACCTTCCAGCCCCTTGTAATAGATTTCACTACAATCAAAACAATAAAAAGGGATCCCAGTGAAGTATTAAATGTGTTTAGTCTGGCAAATGAAGGCTGGACCCTAGAGATGGAGAGTAATTGGATAAATGTGGGCCTTTCTTTTACTATAATTCCCTTCATCCGATAAAGATGATAACCCAACAGAAATTGCAGTGTGTAGCACAACATTGCAGTGGGCTTTTATGTGGATATCTTCATTGCTTGGAAATTACATGGATTTGCATAGGAAGAGCATATGTTTAGGGAAAGAGGAGTTGGTACCTTCAGAGCCATGGTTAAATCCCACCCTCCAGTGACTGTGGCTTCAATAGCTTGTGGGGCACCTCCCACTGCAGAACCCTCCTGAAGAAGGGGGTCACTCACTGCCATATGGGATTAAATTCTAATTTCAAGGACACCTCCATCTTTGCATTGAGGGGCTGATGAGCTATTCTGTTCCTAGATGAGACAGAGTATGAGTACAGTGGAAGTGAGGAGGAGGAGGAGGAAAATGACTCTGGAGAGCCCAGGTAAGAATTAGCATTTCATTTCTGCCCTTATGTCTCTTTAGCTCTGTATAAAATCAGCTTGAATTATGGGCTCATATGAACTGGAAATGGAAAAAGGACACTTTGAACGCTGAGTCCTGTTCCCTGGCAGAACAGAGGATATTCTCACTGCTGGGTGGTGCGTGGGTATGAACTGATGCTCCAAGTCACCTTAGCCAAAAGCTGGGGAAGACGACCTGGGTACCCCATTGCCTGTGGGACCTGCATCACAGCAGGGTGCTGTCATGGGAATGTGGATATTGAGATATGGAAAAACGTGAGATGAAATTAAAGACTAAAACGTGGTTCCTTACATCCAAGTGTAACTCCCTATTTCCATGTAACTTTTCACCATGAAACCTCCCCCAGTGCCATTGCAAGCACCATGGGGCTGGAACTTTCTTTGGTGACATTTTTCAGAGCCGTTGTAATTAGTATCAGGTTATTCCATTATTTCACCAAGATAATGTAGTATTTTAATAGCTGGCAGTGATTCATGCTAAGTGTGCTTTGTGCACAGCTAAATATAGTGTTGTGCCACTGTAGCACCAGAGGCTTTGGTTAGGAACTTCATGTAAGGGAAACTTTTAGCAAATAAATGACTGGTGGGCCATGGGCAGAGCACCGTGTCTGCCACCCTGCCCTGACACTTGCAGTCCCCCCATCCCTCCATCTTCTGCTGCCCAATGCTCTGTTGGGTGTTTGGGTGGTGTTGGGATGGAGGAGAGAGGGGCCACATTGGAAAATCACCTCCCTTGGCAAGAGGTTTAACGATGCGGGGAGGGGATCTTCTCTGATGCCTCTGTCCTGTGCAGCTCCATCCTGAACCTGCCCGGGGAGTCGACGCTGAGGCGGGATTTCCTGCGGCTGCAGCTGGCCAACAAGGAGCGTTCGGAGGCGCTGCGGCGGCAGCAGCTGGAGCAGCAGCAGCGGGAGAACGAGGAGCACAAGCGGCAGTTGTTGGCCGAGCGGCAGAAGCGGATCGAGGAGCAGAAGGAGCAGAGGCGAAGGCTGGAGGAGGTAACTGGCCAGACCCGAGCAGTGGGCTGGCAAAGGCTGGCTCGGGGTGAAACAGTGGGATTTCTGGTAGCAGCTCCCAAATGTTCTCAGCCTGATTTAAGAAGGTCATGTCCTGGTCTCCCTAGTGAGTAATCCCAAACCTTTTTGTTACACTGGTCAAAACCCCCTGCTCATCCTTGTGGCATACCCACCTCCAGCCACTCTCCTCACTACATTAAGTGCTGCCAACTCTTGTGAAGGTAATAGAACTGGTTTGATATAAATAAACCATTGAAATACCAAACTTAAAGGGATCCCTGGAACTGTTGAGCAGAGTTAACCCATTATTGGTGTGACAGTCGAGATGGGCAAAACTCATACTGATCCAGGCACCTGTCAAGTTCATTATCATTATTTGCTGCTGTGGACTGTTACAGTTGAGAAGAGGCTGAAAAGCTGAATTTGCCCTTTCCCCAGATCCATATGCCATTTGTGTCCCATTTAATCCCTAATTTCAACTTCAGTCCTCAAAGTCCCTGCCAATTACAATTTCTCTTGCAGGGGAGGGGCAGATGCCTGCCTGACTTGTGCAATGATCCATATGTGCCCCGAAGGATAAGATTTCATTACCCTTGTCTTAACATACCAGCTACAAATGCGATCGGTCATAAAATTATCCACCCCATTTAAAATCCAGCTGCAGGATTTGACCGTGTGACTTTGGGTGTCCCTGAGCTGCTCAGCCTGGCCATGGTCTCTGTAGGAAGTGCTCGCTTTTGCTTTAGCTCTTGGTTCTTGGATTGCAGAAGTTCACAAAAAAAAACCCCAGGCTTTTCCCCATCTCT
The DNA here is from genome assembly GCF_003945725.1 of Corapipo altera. Lineage (NCBI taxonomy): Eukaryota > Metazoa > Chordata > Aves > Passeriformes > Pipridae > Corapipo > Corapipo altera. Next base: position 7,715,113 of record NW_020884895.1, read on the forward strand.
TGGGGTTTTGATGGGGTTTTGCACAAAGACACCCATTACCTCGAAGTGAACTCATTCCAAGAGACTGATTGAAAGGTTCATACTTTAAGGGTCATTAAATTAGCTTTCCAAAGAGGTCACCAATACGTCTGAAGAAAGGATTTGCAGTAAATGGACTACTAGAGCAGCCACCCCCTTAATTTGCACGAATCAGAGATGTTACTGTGGTCGCCAGACTCTCTCTGTGCTGGGTAATGCCTGCAGGCCAGGGGCACAGACAGGAAGGAATTTCAGGCAGCTGATGGTGATGATGATGGTGATGGTATGGCCCCTCTTTGAGGTGGTCCTCTGAGCCCCTCCAGGGCAAAAATCAACACAGGCAAATCCCAGGCAAAGCATTTTTTCAGTCTGGTAAATATGTAGGTCTGTCCTGCTGTCAGAGCGCAGAGCACAGCACGTTCAATACTTTGTAGATCAGGCTTTGCTTCCTTCCCAAGGCTGGTGAGCTGCTTTGAGAGAGGACAAGGTTTGCACATAGATGCACCCTGAAATCCCCTGCCCCAATGGATGTTTATCTGAGGACTGTTTAAGGAAGCCTGGCTCTGCCTTTGTCCCAGCCCTCTTGCTGCAAGCGGTACAGGAACAGAACAACAGCAGAATAAAAGCAGACACCAGATTAGCTGCAATCCTGTAATGAACACAATGCTTGCTGCTGTATTAATACGTTCTCTTCACATAGAAGAAAATTGTTCTCTCTTTGCTGCTTCCCAGGCAGGTTTTGAATGGAGGACTAATCCTCTTGCTAAGCTGGTGAGCTCTGCCCTGAGCTACAGAGTCTCTGCCTTGCTGGGCCTTGCTGGGCTGGGCTCTGTGCAGCCCCCCAAGCTTTGCCAGTTCCCCCTGTTCTTTCCCCAAGTCATTAAAAGCTAATGCCACCATAGCCAGGATTTAAAACTAATGCCTCTGTTTGTAGTGGCTCTAACAGCTGCCTTACACCTTTCAGACCTAATTTGAAAGGGAGTTACGTGCTGGAGCAAAGCTGACAAAGAGGTGTTTCCATGCTCCTGCCATGTCAGAGAAGTGGGGAAAGACAGACTGTAGCTGAAGGGCATCCTCTGCCCACCGTGGTGTGACCAGCCCCATGAGCTCAGCCAGGATTAGGGCAGATGCTGGGGCCAGCTGGCAGCTGTGGTAGCCCCAGCATCTTCTCGAGTGCCCATCTTCTCAGGTCCATCCGGCCAGGTTTAGCTTCATGTGCCTCTCCAGACACAAAGTGAGCTCTGCTCTCTATTAGACACTGTTTGCGTGGCAAGCAAGAAACAGCTGAGTTGCTTTGGCGAGGATTAAAGCAGGAGTCCTTGAAAGAGATGTAGACCTCCTGTTGCAAATGCTGTGGGTTGTGGCAGAGGTGCTGCTCCCCAGCGTGGCCAGCTGTGGCTTTGCCAGCTGCAAGGTGCTGTGTATCTGCTGTGGGCTGCTGTGGGAAAACCAGAAAAGTAGTTAGATGCAGGAATCAGCAAACAAAGTTTCATTGCTGCTGCAGGGATATAGTTTGGTGTTTGTTCTTCCCAGATATTTTGGGACAGGAAGCATCTGATGGCCAGACAGAGGTGCCCAACAGCAGCTGTCACAGCTGTGCTGACTGTGATATCACTGCCCTGAGGCGCCACACTCACTCCAATCACGTCACTGCAGTTTTGCTCCAGAGAGCTGCACTGCTCCAGCACTTGTACCCATCCAAACAGTACCCAAAGGCTTCAGCAGCAGTCAGGCTGCTGCAGTTTGGCCTCTGTGCTGTTTCCTCCACTAACTTTGCACTAACTTTCATTGATGACTCTTGGCCACGGATTTATTTTGGTTGATGGGAACAGGATTTCTTCCATGTTGCTTTACGATCTGACTAAGTTGGGGTGTGCCTCCAGCCAGCAGCACTGGACCAGCAGATCTCTGGGAGGAGAGGCCAGCGGAAGACTCAGATTACTATTTTTTCAAAATAAAGTTGACCTTTAAAACCCAGTAGAGCAAGCAGGACACATAAACCCTTGGAGCTGGTGGCTTTTGGGGCTCCTAAGTCAGCCTGTCCAGTACTGCCAAGCATGTTACTGTGTTTATAGAAAGAGCTGCGACTTGTCATAAGACTCTGTGGAGGTTGCCAGGCTGAGGGAGTGAGTTGGCATTTGGGCCCAAGTGCAGCTCCAAAAGGATTGACTTCGGAGGATACTAAGCTCAGAAATGCCTGGAATTAATTTGTACTGGAGATGAACAGCAGAAGAGCTGGAGAAAGGCCTGCTAGTGGGATAACTGGTCCATTCCTCTGTCAGTGCAGACCTTCAGGAGGGTTTTTTTGTGTTTTTTTCTTGTCTTGTCTTTAAATACTGCCAGTGGTAGAGCTCCTACCATTTCTCATTCCTCACCCAGAAGAGCTCAAAATGAAGGGATCCTATTTTTTCTGTCACCTAGATCTTCCTAAATTGGGATTTCTGAACCTATCACAAAGTACCTCCCATTTTAGGGCCATTGTGGGGAAACCTACCATCTCATAATGTTGCTCCAACATTCACATCAAATGCATATATTAAAAAGTCAAGCGAGGAAATCTTCCAGTGGTCTTTTGGTGCTGCCCCCAAGACCGGCTGCCATCCTTCACATGTCTCCTTGCATCTGTCAGACACTTGGGCCTCCTTTTTCAACAGCTGACCAGCTTCCTTCTCTGAGGCTGAATCTTCTTCCAGGCAGCCAAAGAGATTTAGATGTGCAGCTGTCTTTAATTGCGGTGGAAATAAAAAATGCCCAAGCTGGCTTTGGAACTGGGACCTTCATGGGAAGTCGGTTGAAGTTTTGGGTTCCCTCATACAGAAAGTTGGTCTCATGAATTTAAAATGTGCGGCAGAATTAACCCTCAAATGAGAGAATTAAATATCAATAGATCAAATAGCACTAAGGAAAATGCTTGTGTAGTGCAGAAGGGTTATAAGGCTTCAATGTATTTTAATTTTTCCCTGTATATACCTATATTAGATATATATAGCTCCCTAATCAGCCCTCAATTTGTTGCTGGCACAGAATGAACCTTGATGCACTGGTTTAAGCACTGAAACTCCAGCTGAGCTATAGGAATAACACATCTTGGGGTCAGGAGCCTTAGGGATCCTGCAAGACAAATCTCTGTGCAGACCCCTTGGCAGAAGTGGGCAGATGGAGTCAGGGAGGGCTTTACATAACCTCATTTTTTTGCCATGTTGTGGATTTTTTTTCCTTTCTACATATAAAACAAAGGTCATATCTTTACAGGGAATGTACAAGGCAAATCTAAGCATCTTGCTCTTTGCATGTGAGGTTTCATTTAGTGCAGTTAGAGAGCTGGATGTTCAAGGGATAAAAAAAATTGCTGAAGTTCCTGTATATTAATCAGCAGAAGACCATCTATTGGTAGCTGTTATGAAGCAATGCCAAAAAAATCAAGCAATTAATCATAGATAAATTTAGATTACCAAAAATGGTGGTTGTTATTTTTTTCTGCATGTGCAGGTGTCCTACAGCTTGTAGGAACACTGTCATTCAGATGACAGCCCCCTCTCAGTAATATGGTACACAGGGCACTGCAGTGGTCCCAGCAGCATTCCTGTACCCATTTCCAAGGAGAGCTGTGTTACAGCAGCTCCTGTAGTACAGGAATGTTCTAAGTCTTGCATCTCTCTGTTTTTTCTTTGGTTAAGAAACATGTAGAGCTCATAGTTTCTGAAGCATGAGCTTTTTCCTGCACAGAGCATTCTTTCATGATGATCCTGACTAAAAGCTCCTGCAGTGGTTCAGAGCTTATCAGATCCCCATTTGCCATGGTGGGAAGTTCTGACCCAGTTTCTCTACCAGTGGAAAACACCTCTCCATGCTCCAGTGCTTGGTGTGTCAGGAAAGATGATATTCCAGCCACAGTCACTCTTTCCCTGGTGGCTCAGATAAATGAGCCTGTCACAGCAACGCAACCACCTAGAATATTTGTTTTCATTTGTCACTTGGAATTCCCCTTCCACTTCTTTCCTGGCTCGTGCTGATGTTTGGGAGCAGCAGCCAAGGTTTCCAGGAGCCTCTTCTTGCAAGTGTAGGTGCCTCTCAGAGCTCACTGGGTTTGCAGGGTGGCGGCAGCTCTGCGATCGCTCGTAGCCCTGAATGTGTCTGATCTAGCAAAGTGAGCTTGCTCCTTTGAAGTCCTTGTTTCATGCCAGGCCTCCAAGGGCCTTCCCACCAGAGGTTTTGCCTTCGTGTGTCTCCTCTCATCAATATTTAAAACTTGTCATATCTAGTGCAGCGCAAATAAGATCCCATTCTGGCTTACAAGCGGCTACATATAGCTTTACCTGCAGAGTTATATAAATGCAGTCCTAATTAATTGGTGCTCTTGCCTTGCATGAATAATGGGTCTGGATAGTGTAAATACACAGAGTAGTTTCAGGCTTGGAGAAATGTGGGAAGTGTGCACTAGCAGTCGGAGAGAGAGGGCAGAAAGCAGGGAGAAAAGGAGGCAACAAACGAAAGAGAGATCTTTGAATCTTCTCCCCTTATTTTTTCTCTGTTTCTACGTGCAGTTGTTTTCAGCTGCATCTCCCTGAGCTCAGTCCCTACTTAGCAAAGGGTCCTCATCATCCCTTGCTGGAGGCTTTTCCCATTGCAGTGCCAGGTCCTCTCCAGATGTTTGCCAGCTGCTGAAGGGGCCGTGCTGGGAGGGCAGCGGAGCGGCTGCGCCGTGGCCGATTCAGCCCTGCTCTGCTGGGCTGCAGTGTTTAGCTGAAGGTGCTGGTAATGCGACCGTGACAAATGACTTGCTCATAATGTGACCTGACAAATCTGCTGTGGAGCTGGAGGGAAGTGCTGTGCTCCTGGCCTCGATAAATGTGTGTATTGCATCCTCCTCACAGTCTCGGCCCAAAGAGCCCGGCTGTGGCAGGTGCAGAGGTCCTTAAAATATCCAGAGGAACCTGTCTTTGAAAGAACACTGTACCTTGTGGGGCTCAATTCCCAGCTCCTGGAGTTAAATAGGCTTTTAAGTGTGGAGGAAGCTGGTAGTTAGATGCTGCCTTACAGGAGAGAGGCCAGAAACGGGCCAAGCTCACTAGGGCCACTGGGCACATGGTGCCCTGGAAGGGTTGTGGTGTGCTGTTCCCTCCCTGTGAAAAAAGCTTTTGCCTCCTTCTTTGGAAGGGTTTGGATTTTCTTGCCTGCCAGATTGGGAATAAAGACCATTTGGGTGATTTTTATGTAAGAAATAGCTGTGGCATTCAGGGCCTTGCCTCCTGCCAGCCAAGCCCAGCCTACACAAGCATTATGTGCTTTATTCAGCTGTGTGGTAGTTCAACTAAAAAAACCAAACCGTTAAAACTCACCCCAAAACCGGTGTGATAGAGTTGTCAGTGGAAGCTCAGGGTAGCATTTATTCAACCTGTTAGTCTAAAAGATCTGTGCTGCAGAGGTCATGGGAGCAGTGACCATCACCTAAGGAGGTCATGGAGCGCTGCTGAAGCCAAGAAATCCCACGTGTTACTGTAACTGCTGCCAAGTGACTGTATCCCGGTGGCGTATCCTCCTGAATTCCTAGCATAGAGTTCCAAAAACTACAGCCATCCCTGCGTTTGCCCTGCGCTCTGCGAGGACGGGCGTACGCTCGGAGTAACACATGGATCCCCTGCTTACGTGGGCAGCGCGAGTGACTGTGCCTGGCGTGGGACACGCCGGAGTCTGGAGCTGGCAGGTTATTTCAGGTTGGATGCAATTTTTCCTTCCCCGAGGCGAGTGGAACAGAATTGATAAATATGGCTATAGGTGGCACTAAAGCTGAGCTGCAGCCCAAGGAAGTTGTTGGAGTCCCTGCGTGGGTTGGCTGTGGATGTTACCTGTGGGTGAGAAGGCAGTGGCTCCTCCTGAGATTGAAATGCTGGGGTGTGTTTAAATGTTTGTTACAGTATCCATAGATATATCTATAGGCAGATCTATCTTTATGGGTATCTGTCTATAAAGATATCTACAGATATCTGTCTCTAGAGAGAGAGAGACACAGAGATATAGAATATAGAATAAAATACAGAGAATATATATAGAATTACAATATCTATAATGGATATGTATCTAATAGAGCAGATCTATCTATTAGGTATCAATTATAAATATATATATATTAGATCTACTGTATTAGAGAGGTATTCTGGAGATCTGTATAATATATATAATATCTCTATAGACAGATATTTATATTAGGGATGGATATCTGTATTGGACATATCTATATAAGTATCTTTAGATAGATAAAGGTCTCAAATCCATCTGCACAGCGCCGGTTCCTGCAGAGCAGCAGTTTCAAATGGATATATCTTGGTCTCTGGATTGCTCAGCCAGCTCCTCAGCTGCTGGTCCAGCCCTCCCCTTGATTTAGTGGCATTGCCAGCTTCTCCAGTGCCGGCATTCCCACTGCAGTCTGCTCAGCCTCTGCATGTCAGTGACGGGAAAAGAAAAATAAGGAAAAAAGAGAGGAAAAAGGGCCAGGTTTCTGCTTCAGTGGGTACCTCCCACTAGTGTGTGGCAGGAGATGATGGAGCCATGGCAGGTTGCAGAGCCCCGGTAGCCAGTATTGGCATTTGAGTGCCCTCTGCTGATGCTGATGTGATGCGAGGCTGCGGTGAGGGGCTGCTGTGCTGAGCATTGCAGCAGTTTCCTGCGAGCCCCTGCTCCCTGGGGAATCCCAAAAAACCCTCCTAAGGTAGTGTGGGTAGCTACAGGAGTTAGGCTGGGTTAAAAGCAGGGGATTTGGGGGCTGCAGGTGTCACCCAGGGCCCTCCAGGATGATTCACAACAGGCAGTGGGTCAGTTGTCATTACCACAAAATTCCCCGGATTGCTGTCAGCGAAGGTGCTAAGGAGTGAAGCAGGCAGGGATGCGACCCAGGAGGGTCAACAGGCAAGGGTGGCCTAAGGATGGCAAGGAAAGCCCCCACACTGCTCATTTTGTGTTTCAGAAAGGAAAAGCCCTGGGATTTTGGGCCGTCTTTATTAGTTTCAGATCTCAGCAAACATTAAGAGGGATGTGTTCCCCTCTCGACAGGCAGTAACTCCCCTGGCTCCCTCCCTCATCCTCACTGGGGTTGAGATGTGAGTTCCCCATAAGTGATGGGCTCATGCAGCTCCCAGGTGTCCGAGGCCTGATTAACTGACTGGTGGGGAGCATGCGCTGCCCTCGTGGCTTTGTCTGCAGGTGGAATAAGAAATTATCCTCTGGTGCTGGCTCAGAGGATGGTCTGGGTTCTCCATAGCCAGTGTCAGGCATCAGAGTGTGTGGGGATGGAGTGGGATCAAGAAGGTGGGATCAGGAAGCCCCTCTATCACCCAAATGGACTGGCCTGCTGGCAAGGCATCTCCTTGGGTGAGTGGGAGCACTCTGGGTCTGTGGGTGAGGTGACACCCCAAAAATCATGCGAAAAAGGACTTTGAGCTCCCAGGGAAAGGTGTAGGGGTGCTGACCTGTGCCTCCTGCCCCCACAGCAACAGAGGCGGGAGAAGGAGCTGCGGAAGCAGCAGGAGCGGGAGCAGCGCCGGCACTACGAGGAGCAGATGCGGCGGGAGGAGGAGCGGCGGCGTGCAGAGCACGAGCAGGTAACCTGGTGGGAGCAGGCCAGTCGCCTTCAGCGTGGCTTCCTCTTCCTCTAATCAGGGATTTTCTTGTAAACACTCATTTTTTTACTACTTGAGAGCAAATTGCTTAATTGTTAACACCACGTGTGTTGCTTTCACTGCTGTTGTTTGTTTCCGTGTGGATCCACTTGCTGGCCCGCAGGTGTGGAGACACTTGATGCAGGTTTTTCCCACTCACTTGTTCCTGGGGGCAGATTTTTTGGTATTCCTTGGACGTTTGCCATTTCCCAGTGGTTTCCGTTCTTTACCACTCCCTGTAGAGTGGTGGACACCCTGGGCCCTTTGGGCAGGGACCGAGGGTGCCTGTGCTGATTGATCAGTGCCAGCACTCGGGTGGGGTGGATGCGGGTGCCCACCTCATTCTCTTACCTCTTGGGAAATACTGTCTCTTTTATTTTCTCTCTCTTTTTCCTTTGATCCTTGCTGCCCATGGCTCCAGGAGTACATCAGGCGACAGTTAGAGGAGGAGCAGAGACAGTTAGAGATCCTGCAGCAGCAGTTGTTGCAGGAGCAAGCGCTACTTCTGGTAAATGGGAGGCCCCGGCCACGCTGCCGCTTCCTGCCCGTGTCGCGTCCGCATGTGCCCACCTGCACCCATGTCCCCCACGTGCCTCCTGCCATGCCCAGACATGGGGGACACCACTCACCGCCTTGCCTGGAGCCTCCTGTCCCACTCTGTGGCTGCCAGCATGCCTTGATTCCCTGCCACCACTTCGGTGCACGGCTCTCGTTGCATCCCTTCTGCGGCGTTGGCATGTGTGTGCCTCCATGGGAGGAGCAGCCCTGTTGTTTCCATGAGAGGAGCAGCCCTGGTGCCTCCATGGGAGGAGCAGCCCTGGTGCCTCCATGAGAGGAGCAGCCCTGTTTGCTGCTGTGTAGTTTTGAAGGCTGTTTGCAGCATGTTGGGGTGCGTTCGAGCTGTCGCGTGCCTGCACCCATCAAACCCACCCTGCCATGCTGGTCTTCACGTTCCACATGAAGGCTCTTATTTTAATTTCCTTGCAGGAATGCTGTATGTTCACTCGTGTACTGTTTGCGTTGTAGATGTCCTCTTTTTTTAATTTGGTTTTGAGTTATCCTTTTTAGTGCTGGTAGCTGTTACTGCATTTTATTTTAATCTGGAGGGATTATTCTTTTTTGCTCTTGCTATTAATTTTATTTGGGAAAAAGAAAAACCCTCACACAAGCCCTTGTCTTATAAAAAGGCCCTTTCAAAGTGATTTACTCCTTAAACCTCATAGAGCCGTAGAGATTCAGAAAGATCACACAATTGGCTCTGCTGTGCAGCCCTTCCCAGGATCAGTGAATTGATCCTACAGAGGAGTTGGTTTTGGTTTGGTTTTGTCTGACTACAGAATCATGAAATGGTTGGGGTTGGAAGGGACCTTAAAGACCCACCTCATTCCAACGCCCCTGCCATGGGCAAGTACAGCTTCCACTGGAGCAGGTTACTCAGAGCCCCATGTTGACCAGGTGATGTTTGACACCTCACTGGATTGATCCTTTGTTCTTCCTGTCCAGAAAAATCGTGGCAAAGTCAATGGTAACTCCTAAGTGAATGTCAGCTCTTAAGGATGTCACTGGGTTTCCCTGACAAGGCAGCACTAGCACCCCCCATTCCCATCAGACAGGGCAGTTCAGCAGCTGCAGAGCATCGATGCTGGAGTCACAGCTCTGAATTTGTTGGCTCTGTCCTCCCAGCAGTCTCTCCTCGGAGATGCTTTACAGCTCAGTCCCCAAAGTCTTTCAGATCAATAAGCTTTTCCAGAAAAGAGCCTTTCAGATACCCAAACAGATAAATGTGCAGTCTGCAGGCCGGCCGGGCACCTTTGTCACTGTGTTTTCTCCTGGGTAGGAGTACAAGCGCAAGCAGCTGGAGGAGCAGCGGCAGGCAGAGAGACTGCAGAGGCAGCTCCAGCAGGAGCGGGACTACCTGGTGTCCCTGCAGCAGCAGCAGCAGCAGCAGCGGCAGGACCAGAGGCCAGCAGAGAAGAAGCCCCTCTACCATTACAAAGAAGGGATAAATGCCAGCGAGAAGCCAGCCTGGGCCAAGGAGGTAGGGGGAGAGTGAGGGGTGTGGTGGGGCCCAACTGCATCCACAGGGCTGGTTGTAGGGTTTGGTCCCAAGTACCCACTGCAGATTGTGCTCCACAGGGTTGGGATCCAGCAGATGCCATCAGCTGTGCTGGAAGCACTCCCAGTTTGTGTGTGTGTCTCTGCATTTGTGTTTGTGCAAGCAGAGCGGAGGAAGGAGGTTTTTCCATGAGGGCATGCAAGGAAGGAAGCTGGATCCCTATTGGGCTTGTGGGCACAGAATCATAGAATGTTAAGGGGTTGGAATGGACTTTAAAGATCATCTTCTTATTCTTCTTCTTGGCACATGCACAGGAGGCCAGGGGTGAATGTAGGGGCGTGGTCATCGTGGGGTGCCTTGCTGAGCCCTAATTCCACATAGTCAGGGATTGGGCAGCTGTTCTCCCAGGCTCAGGGCTGTATCTCTTGGGATTGCTCTTCTGTGTTTTTTTTCTCTCAAGCAAAAAGAGAGAATTGTTGTAACAGTTGTGAGATCTTGAATATTAATTATTGCCTGGCTGAATAGTCTTGAAAAGATGAAGACATGCATTGTCTGCAGTGCGGATTCAGGATCATGTGCAAACTCTTTCTCCTTAGTGTCTTTGTGGTGGCTCCAGTGAGATTGGTGCCTGCTCTTGCTATTAATTTTTCTAAAGTTCTTTGTGTTTAGTTGGTTTAAATTTGTAACCCTACTCCTGGGCAGAAAGATCTTTTAATAACTCGATTATTCTTCCTACTAAGCAGGACCTCTGCTCTGCTGCCAGATGTCTGGCACTCTAGTCCTGGCAGAGATGTGATGTGCATCCAACATGTAGCTGTCTCTTGATCTTTCCTCTTGACAGTCCTCAGCTGCACCCACAGTACCTGCAAGCTCAAGGAATTCATCCAGCTGTCCATTGCTAAGTAATGGCCAATGATACGAACAGTTCTTGGCCTTTCTAAACCATCACAGAGATAGATGTGGATGTCAAAAATTCTTTTCACCTCTTTATATACTTTATATACTCCCTTGGGTTTCTCCTTCATTGCCTTCCCATTTAGTCTTCATTCTCTTTTTGTGGCAACGCACCAGATGATATATTTTCATGGAGTTGCAGCATCATTCTCCAGCCCTTCCACTGGAAAAAGAGGTTTGATAAGTGGGATTTGCAGATGAGACATTCCAGATGTGCTGAGCTGCCTCTGACAGGAGAAGCTTCTACCTGGGTGGTGCCTCTGCCTCCTTGTGCAGAATTGGGTCTCTCCTGATCATCTGCAGAAGTGCTGTGAGAGTAGGTAGCAGGCAGGAAAAAGGGAGTAAACTCTTTCATTTTCTAGTTTTGAGTAAATCCTCTAGAATGTTGCTAAAGTACCTCTGGCACTGTCTTCAAAACTTTAGCAAAGATATATAAAAAGGAATGTTATTCTTTATCTGGGATGAAGGAGAAAAGTGCTGGATTTAGCTCTCCCTTTTGGACAAAAAGGCCCGTTTCTTCTGTTCCACGGAGGAGGCGTCTTTTTGTTGCAGTCAGTGAAAGCAGGACCTTGGGAACTGCACAGTGTGAATGAGAGTAGCAGAACATGGCCTCTTACCCTTTGCTGAAATCATAGGGAATTTAAAGTTTCCTGTTGTTGGGGAACATCTTCAGCTTCTACCATTTAGCTGTCCAAGCCAGTTGTTCCTCACCTGTTTCACTCTATCCAGTTTCTAATTAAATGCTCAAAGAAGCAGCTGAGGCATCTTTCTGCTCTTGGAAGTGGTTTGATGTACTGCCTGGGCACAGCACCCTTGGCAACTTCCCGGAACGACTTCTCTCACCCCCATCCCTTGTTTTATCTACTGCATAGTTCCACTTTTAGCAATTTAGGTACTTTGCTGCACGTAGTGAATACCCACCCTTTCTGGCTGTACAGATGCATTTGTGCTGGTACTTAGTCAGTGGTTCTTGCTATAGTTTTGCAATTTCCATATCTAACCCATGCATGCTAATTTAACAGAAATATTGAGACTTTATTTTCCTTTGGGAACAATGAAAAGACAAGTCTGGTGCTCAGCCTACAATTTCTGGAGGCTCTGCAAAGCTTATTTGGATATTTCCTGGGGATTTTGCATTATATCCTGTACTGTCCTTGTTTTTATGCTTTCTGGTCTGAAGTCTTCTCTCTCAGGAGCATGATCACACAGCTGAGCTCTCTTCATGCTGTGCCCCTCTTTGCTTTTCACACCTCTCCTTTGTGCACATATTTTCCCACCTCACTTCACATCGTGACTACAAGACCCTGCAGACAAAGGGTAAATCATAAAGGTGAGGTTGTGGCCACCCACCTTGTGGTTGTGCCCCTGCATTGCCTTGTTGGGGACTGGCCCATTGGTGACAACAGAGCTTTGGGTGAGGAACCAGGCTGTGCTGCATCTCTTAGAGCTTCCCCAAGCACAGTCAAGAATTTCTTTTTATTCTGAACGAAACAGTCTGATCAGATAGTCCTGCCAACACTCATGGATGCACATACCCATCTGCTGCCCCTTTTACTCATCTTCTAGTGAGTGGAGGGTTGTCCACTGGAAATTAACTTGGACTGTAGCTTGGGTGCTGTCCCAGACCTGCCCTGTTTGCCAAGGCACTAGCTGGGCCTTTTTGGAGAGCATGTTGGGACTCTCTGGTGATCCAGCCAGGGATGTGGCATTAGCACTCTTTGTACTAGTCCTGAAAGTACCAGCTCCCTTTGTTACTGACTCTTCTGTTATGGACCAGTATTTGCCAAGCAAGGTGTTGCAGGTAGCCAGGTGAAACTTGGTCAGCTGAAGGATCAGTTTGGGCAGGTATATGTGATACATAACCATGCAGAAAGGAGGGGACGGGTTTAACCAGGCATTTCCCACACAATGGCTGTCCCCTGCAGTGCTTTCCCGCAGCTCGGAGCTTCCCGGGAACTCGGGGCTTGGCTGTGCGTCACGAGCTGTTCTGTTCTCTGCAGCAGCCAACGCCCACATCAGCTCCTCCTTCAATCCCCGTGGCTTTTATCCTCCTCTCACTTTGAAGTGATGTATTAAAACATTAGCAGCCTTCCCCGGGACTGCACAGACACTGCTGAGGATGTTTCCTGTTCGAGGGGAGTCTTGAGTTCAATCATAAATGGTCTGAACTGGAGCAATGATGAATTTCTGAAGAGTATTGCTGCTTTTTCCCCTTCTCTGTCTAATGGTGGAGTCAGTAGGGTCCCACAAAGTACAGCTGGAGAGTCCCAAGAGCATCCTCTGCAGTGCTGGTGCCACAAGGTGCAAGCAAGGAGATGCCAGCAGTGGGAAACCAAGCACCTTTCTCCTTCCCAGTACCCAGACTTCCCTGTTTCATCACTCTCCTGCCTTCTCCACAGAAGCCTTAACATCCTCCATAATTAGCTGCACATTATGGGTTGGCAGCGTGCCGGAGAGCGCCTGCAAACAGCCGGAGGACGCGGCGGCACCGTCTCTGCCTGTCGTTGTTCGTGCCAAGGCCTGGCTGATAAGGAGATGTGCTGGACCAGCCTGTGACCCAGCACTTGCTTCTGTTCCCTTGTTCAGAGGGAGTTCTCCTTCCCATCCTTGTGTCCACTTCCATGGGCAGTGCTGACCCGAGCTCTGCCTCTGCTGGTTGGTGGGCAGTGCCTGGGGAAGTTGTGGTGACCTCTTAGGACTCAGCAGAAGCCCAGGTGGTCCGTCATGAGCTGAAAAAGTCCATAATGCAAATTTCTTACCTATTTTACTCTATCTCCTGCTCAGTCTCTGAAAAAGATTCATTTTTATTCATATAGTGGCTCTTTTGTTTGATGAGTATTTATTTACTTAAAGAAGAGCTGTGGTTGCTTCCAAGCAAACGTGTTTTAAAGATTGCCTTTCAGCGTGGCATCGTCCATGGTGGAATCAAGACATGCTAAGGGTATTTAACATGTTAATGATACGTAAATGAAAATATTCAGCAGATCTTGAGGTATCAAAAATTCTGCATAGCATATGCTGCCTGAATATCAATGCACAGTCTAACTGCAGGATGGCACATAAGGCTGGGTTAGCTGAAACCACCATGTTCCCATCAAGGGTAGCTGAAAACAGTGGGCTTTGAGTTGTATTTTCTCTCAGTAATAGAAGTTTTTCCCCTCCCGTACATGACAAGGTGCCAGACTCACTAAATCCAGATCAAAACCAGCCATCTTCTGGCTGCCATGTTTATTGGTTTATTCAGATCAAAGAAAACCACTCATTGTGGTATTTATAATAGTGAAGGAAAAGGGTCTCCTTGCTTAAAGGTACATTTGAGAAGAAGCAAGAGTTTCTCAGGAGTCATCTTCTAGAGGCACCTCTCTGAGGCATGTTGCCTTTTCTTAATTTTTTATTTTTTAGCTTCTTTATTTTTCCACTCCATGTTCATAAATTAATTCAGTGCATCAATACAAATAGTGCTTCTGGTGCCTCTAAATGCATTTATTGCACGGTCTGCGGGGTAACTGGAATTCTATGATCACAGAATCGTTTAGGTTGGAAAAGACTTCCAAGACCATCGAGTCCAACCTTTGACCGATCACTACCTTGATCAAACATTAGTTGTGATACACCTAAAAAGAGAAGAACTTCCTGTGTGTGTTTATGGATGCCTTGATTTTCTACTGGAAATGGCCTTTTGTGGGGTGTTGACCCGCTCTCCCCATCCCCCTGCAGGTGGAGGAGCGCTCCCGGCTCAATCGCCAGAGCTCACCGGCCATGCCCCATAAGGTGGCCAACAGGATTTCTGACCCCAACCTGCCTCCTCGGTCAGAGTCCTTCAGCATCAGTGGTGTGCAGCCAGCCCGGACCCCACCCCTGCTCCGACCCGTGGACCCACAGGTAACGGTGCTTCCCCGGAGCCAGGATGCTGGGGGTGCTGGTAAGGTAACGAGAAAAAGAGCGGATTAAAGGGAAATAGTGTCTCGCTCCCTGGTTCCTCAGCCTTAAGCGTATTCATGAGTAAGAGCAGCATCTACATCCATGAATATTCCTCCTGTCACCTCCATGTGTTAGCAACATCACACTGGTTTATACCTTCCTTTGAAGCATCACGGACTGGTTACTGCTAGAAACAAGCAGGAGGACCGAGAGGAACTGCTGCTCTGGTCCAGTGCAGCAGTTGCTCTGATCCTCTTTGGGTCTGGTTTGTGTAAAGGACTAAAAACCACAGCACCTGGTACAAATGACCCAGGACGCTTTGATGCTGAGGATCATCAGAAAGAGGTTTTGCTTTGTTTGCCGCTTTGATTCAAGGTTTTGTTTTGGTTTTCCATTGAGTTGACATCAGTCACAAACACATCTGCAGAGGGCATAGATCACCATGACTGTCACGGAGGAGGGGCATCGTTATTTTAAAAGTTTCCCCCAGCCATGAGGTCTGCAAGTGCTCTGCCACCAAAAGCTGTAGGAGTGTTGGTGCTGGTTTTGGTCCAGCCCCTGGAATGCCTCCCACAGACTCCAGCAGGGATTTCAGAGGGAAGTACAAAGCCTTTGCTCCAAGTCTAGCTGGGCTTCTTATGGGAAAACGTGCCAACTTAGTGCCATCCACATGTGCTATGTGCACCTCCAGTACCATGCCAGCTTTAAACAAAAACATGCAAGAAAGCCCTTAAACATACAACTCTTTTGCCCAACATACGTGGTCTGTATGCCTTGGGAAGCGGGAAAAACCCCACGTCACTGTCATCTCTCTGATTTCACCACATATTTTTCAGTGACCTTTTTAGCAACCCTTATCATCAACAGCTACAAAAACTTTAGTTTGGCAGTAAAATAGCAATGACAATGTTGCTTGAAGCCCAGAGCCCCTTGACAATGTGTGTGTGCATACACACGTACCTGTGAGACACGGACAGAGACATGTATGTAGAAATGTCAAATAAAAGCTACAACCCCGCTGTATCAAAGAAGTGCAGCTTCACAGGGAGCTGGGAAGAACCTCTGATTTCACAAACTGTAAAGTTGTGATTTTCTCAGGTTTCCCACAACTGATACCAGTATTCCTTTCACTCGTATCCTATAGGGCTGATCCATGGGATAGGGGACCTATAGAAACTCATGCCTCAAGATATTTTTTTAAGCCATCTATGCCTGAGAATTCCTGATGATTTTTTTTCTTAATCAATTATTATTTACTATCGTTTCCTTTTTTTTTTTTTTCATTTTTAACATGGAAAATCCATGACAAACCTCATTAGCACAACTGTAGAGGTGCAGGCTTAGGAGCTGGAATTTCTGCCAGCAGCAGGCAGAGCCTGGGGTGGGCACAGTGTGTGCGGGAGCTGGCAGGAGGGAGCAGTGTGTCCCTGTGCCAGGATGGCACCCACGGAATGGCAGGGGGGCTATCACTGCCAGCCGTGTCCCTGCACACGCAGGAATGGGCAGGACTGAGCATGAAATTCCCCGATTTTAAAAGGCTGAGCTGTGCAAGTGTAATTTTTAACAGATCTTGCGTTGATGCAAATAAAGTCAGAAGTTCCTGAAACCAAGGCAGTGCTGATCTCAGACCGAGGGGGCTTTTCAGTGCATCCAAAGTGCTAATCAAAATTATCTTTTTTTAAATCAAATTTTTAAAATTTTTTTTGATTCCTTTCTTTTTTCGATTTTGGTTTTCCTATTTTGACTGATAGTTCTGTTTTGACTTGGTGCTTAGATTCCACATCTGGTCACTGTGAAATCCCAAGGAAGCTCCTTGTCTGGGTCTCAGTCACTGCATGAACAGCCTGCAAAGGGACTGGCTGGGTTTCAGGAGGCTCTGACGGTGACCTCTCACCGCACTGAGATGCCAAGGCAGAACTCGGACCCCACCTCTGAAAACCCTCCTCTGCCCCCTCGCATTGAAAAGTTTGACCGAAGTTCTTGGTTACGGCAGGAGGAAGACATTCCACCAAAGGTAACACTGTCGCTCCTCACTTTCAGCACATCAGAGGCAATCCCAGAGCTGAGTCCCTCCAGCAAAGCAGAGTGGCCAGGACTGAGCCCATCCCTGTGGCTCTCCGGTACCGACCTGCCCGGGGGCTGCGTTTCCTGAGGCAGGTTTTGCACAAGTTACTGGGAGCTGCTCTTGGGTGCACACAGAGCGCTGCAAAATAGCACTGCCCTCCAGCAGAGAAAGTTCTCGAGCCCGGACAGTGGCCAAAACAAATTAATTTCCCCTTTCCCTCAGATAAAAAACAACCTTCTGTTGAAATAGAATTATAGGAACATAAAATTTGTCATACTCAATAAGACGGGTCCTTTTTAGTCCAGTACTGTGCCTCCAGTTGCAATCAATATTTGATGGAAGACTTGTAAGGGCTCCAGCAGCTTTATACATTCATTGACATTTTGGCAGTGTCTGGTAGTACCTCTTTAATTAGGATTCTTCTGGACCAGTATTTCGATCGTGTTGTTTGTACACCTTCATTTTGGAAGAATTATAACTTGGCCATTAAAGTTCACCTTACAGTGAATCAGTGCTCAGCCTGAGAGGATTTTTACAGAGAAGAAATGATTATAAATTGATTAGTGACAGTGAGGCAGTATTTGTCCCTGATTGAGAGGCAATTTTTCTATGTATTAACAAAGTAAGTGACTTACCTTTTTAAGAGCAAAATCCCAGTTATCAGGTAAGTCTCCCTGTGCAAGGGATCTATGGTGGTGTCATGGGTGTTAATAATGTTCCTGGTTTTGCTCTCACTAAGTGAGAGGAGACAGCAGTGCTCAGCTGAGGGGAACAGCAAGCCAACAGCTCCTGGAGCTGTTTGTGTGCTTGGCTTCTCTGGAGTGCAGGAGGACTGCTGCCTGCTTTTAACCTAATTAAGAAAAAACCCTTCCAATTTAATGTTGGCTTTCGCCATGAGTTCTTTGGGAAGGACATCTCACTGCTGTGATGCCCTACATGGTGAGACCATGGCACCTGCTGCTGGGAGAAAAGCTGTTCTCCAGCACTATGGAGTATCTCCCCCTGGGCTGAGGGAACATGAGCTCTGGAAGGGGTCCGCACCAGATCACATTTAGGGCCATTAGTGATACAAGTGAGGAGTCTTGACTTCACATTTAACTGCCCAAAGTGGGTTTGCTGTGTTTGGAAGCAAGGAAAGGACTGCCCCGTGAGGCTGTCTCTGTGGTCCAGGGTCTTGTTTCTGCCAGTGCTTATGGCTGGATGCTTCAGAGGAAGGTGGAAACCTCCCCACATCCTGACTGCAGAGTACCCTACCCAGAGGGTGCTTTGTAATGAGACAAGCTGCAGCTGGCTACGCTGCAGAGCATAAAGCGTGCTCACTTGCTAAATCTTTTTATCTTACCTGATTACAACGGTGTGTTTATTTAAAAAAAAAAAAAAAAAAGTCCTTTTTTGCTAATCCCACCGAGCCCTTTGCCTCTGTTACCTGGTGCAAGGTATTGCATGGTGAGTATTGTGCCTCTCCACACAGACACTGCTGGGGAATGAGACCACCATGCCTGTGGCCATGTAGAGGTGCCTGTGCTCCCACGGGATGGGGCAGGGCTCCAGGGTTACCTGTCATAGCACCTGTAGGCTGCAGTTGGCTTTGGGTGTTTGTGGTGAGCCATCCTGCCAACAGCAAGGGTTTGGCAGCGGCATCTGAAGCTCAACAAAGGACATGGTATTTAATCCAAGTATTAGGTGGGTCAGTCTGGATCTTCCCACTGTCAACCCTCTTGTTTGTCCACTGGTCAACATCTTCTGTCTGCCGGCTTGTGTCATGTCTGAACTAGAGGTGCTGAAAAGTCCGACGTGGCTTCTGAAATGCACTTGAGGGTGAATTTTACCTTAAAAATTAGTTTTCGGGGTTTTCTTAGATTTAAATTTTATAAATCTCTGTCTCTGTGTGTGTGTATGTCTGTGCATACATTCCTTTTTGAACAAGTGCCCCGTTTGGGGGTAGCTGGGCTGCTCTGTGTGTTGCTGGGGACTCCTGTGCCAGGAGCATTCCTGACAGCACCTTTGCAGCTCCCTGCTGTCTCACACTCCACCGATTCCTTCTAAAAGGCAGGAGCTTTGTGTTTTATAACTGCCCTAAACATTACCTTTCTCTCAGTGGGAAATCAGTTGTAAATCAGCCTTAAGGCAGTGCTGGAAGGTGATCTCGTGATCTCTCAGGTGGTGGGCCAGACCCTGAAAGGCAGATGTCTCTGTTCTGTTCCAGGTGCCTCAACGAACCACTTCCATATCCCCTGCTCTGGCAAGGAAGAACTCCCCGGGCAATGGCAGCGCCCTGGGACCCCGGCTGGGCTCTCAACCCATTCGGGCAAGGTATGGACATGTAGGGGACAGGCAGGAGTGATCCCAGTTTGCCACTGCCACACTGCTCCTGGCCTTGCCCAGCAGCCCTGCTTTTGCTGACTGGAACACCACGACATTTGCAGGGCTCCTCACCTCTAATGGATGAATTTTTGCATCCGTTAGTGTTTTGTACCGACACCAAACGCTGTGAGCACTGGGATCCCTGGAGGTTTTGTTCCCTGGGCTGATACATTCCTGCACATCAGGGTTTGGAGGTGGATGCTGCACCTGCTGCTGGGAGGTCAAGTGGGAATTTGGACACTCCCTTTAGTGGAATTAGATTCTGGTTCTCCCAGTGTCACCTCTTGCATATAAGGGGTCCATACAAGCCAGTGGGGAGGTCTCAGAGGTACATTCCATACATTTCCTATGCATCAGAGCAGCTTTTCACAGATAATGACTGAGGAATGTGCTTGGGGACAGACACTCACACAGCTTGCTGAGGTATTCTTTAGATGTAGATCAAGGATTAAATTCCTTTTGGCTTCCTAGGACTAGGGCCTTTAGCTTGACCAGATCCAGCTCTCTGGTCCTGTGCTGTGCAGGGTGCACTCAGAGCACCCGAGGAAGGAGCTGCACCACTGCTGCAGTCTGATCTCTGCCATGTCACAGCTATCCCTGGGCATGTTTGAAATGAGCAGGGAAGCTGACAGGCTCTGCTCAGAGCTGGACGGCAAAAACACGGCTTAGTCATGCGAGAGCTTGTCTCTGCTTTGCAGAGCGAGGCCTCAGACGGGCAGATCTCGGGGGAAATAGGAGTTCCAATTAGCTTTGCGTGATGGAGCTCCTTGGCTGCTTCTTCCTGCCGTGTCCTCTCAGGGTGAGGTCAAAGAGTGAACGCTGGGATGTTCATAGCGTGTGCTGTCACTAGTTTGAGCATACGCCTTCCTTTCCAGCTCAGTGCCCCGTCCCTGCATCAACAAACTCACAGGCAGCAGCCTCGAGTTGCTGGCAGGGCCAGCAGTAGGAGGAAAAGTATTTTTTTGTTGTTCCTTTTTTTTTTTTTTAATTAGAGAAAAAATATATCATGGTTTGTTGCTCTTCTTTGCTTGAAGGCTGAAACATTTCGAATCCTTGAAAACGTAGTTCTTTTAATTAACTGTTGCTTGAAAGACGGTTTAAAACGCAGAGGGATATTGGACTGTGCAGTCCTTGTAAGTGATGGTATTGGAAGTAAAATGATAATGGGAGTCTGGGATTCAAGTTCAAGGTTGCCCAGTGTTTCCTGCAGCCTCATGATCCCAGTCCTGGTCAGTTCAGGTAAAGACATTGGTTGCCAAAGTTTTCAAATACATTTCATGAGTTAATTTAGCTAAGGACACGTCAGCCATACAGGATGAGCTGGAGGCCTTCAGTTTGATGAAAACTGAAAATTACTAGGTTGCTACTATGTCCATTGAACTTAAATATTCAGTGGAATTATTTCATACTTCATTTCTCTCAGAGTAATGTAACATTTCTCCAGTTTTCCTTTTTAACCACCTCTGCTATTGGTTCTCGATTCTGCCCATGCATAAATATAAATATTACAAAAATATTCTTTCTTTTATTTGTCACCCTGTTGCAAAAAATGAGGGGATATTTACCGTACATTTTTAACCGGAATTTAAATAAGATCACTTACAGAAACATTGTATAAAACCAAATTGCATAACTCTGTGTGAACATCTCTTCTGATGTCGTTTCAATGCCAAGTAAGAATTAATTTCCTAAAGGCATCCGATACTCAGAGAGATATTAGTCACTCTTTGTGTATCAAGGGCACTTTTTTATTCTAGATTTATGTATGTTCACAAGGGTGAGAGAAATCAAGGAAGAAAAGTGGGTATCTGATGCAAGTTTGAAGCGAAGCCATGAAAATTGGAGAGTGTGAATAAGTGATACAAATTATCTGCATCCTTGTTGCAAACTGGAGATCCTTGTTCACTGAAATCTTTCTCTGTCTAACAGCACTTTGCAAATTCCTGCTTTTATGATGAATATTAATGGTTCATTGGGTAACTCTAGCATTGCAAATCTACAGAGCGAAAGGGAGTTCTGAGTAAAGAATCTTTTAATTGTTGCCAAATCTGACAAAATATGAGTAGAAGGCTTCTCTAGGCAATTTTTTTGTCATGGCTGTAGTGCACCCAAAATTGATGAGCCTCAGCCCTGTCTTCTCCAGCTGACGAGGTATCTCCTCACCTTTGCAGCTGTCCCTGTCAAGTGTGGGAAGGGTCTGGAGCCCCGGGGGTGTGCATGACACCAGCTGATGGTGCCCTGCTGTTTTGTCCTCCTGCAGCAACCCGGACCTGAGGAGGACAGAGACCATTGTGGAGAGCCCCCTGCAGAGGACCAGCAGTGGCAGCTCCTCCAGTTCCAGCACTCCCAGCTCCCAGCCCAGCTCCCAGGGTGGATCCCAGCCCGGCTCCCAGGCTGGCTCCAGCGAGCGCAACAGAGTCAGAGGTGAGCTTGGAAACATCCCTTAGCACCGGGCGCTCTCCCTGCGGCTTCCTGATATGCAGGAAGGGCAAGAGGCCTGTGACCTCATGTCTGGTTTTTAAAAAATTTAAAAACTCAAAGGATCCATCACTTCTGTAAGCTGCTGGCCTCCTTGCAAATGGAGATGCCAGCACTCCCTTTGGCCTGGAGGCTGATGTGGGATGCCCACGGCAGAGTGTGCTGCTCCTGGGCTTGGCATCGCAGTGCTGAGTAACTTGTACAAAAGGAGATGGGGGTTATGCTTTGGAGTAAACAGAAAAAAATACCTCTGTGCTTCCTAGCTCCATCAACCCAAGCTCACTTCTTCTGACATGGTATATAATGGTATACAATAATTTCTTCGGAGCTTCGTCTTTGTGCAAAGCCTGAGATTGGAGCAGAGGAGTGACTTAGCCTGGAAGAAGCTTTCTCTCCAGTGGTCTTGCCAGGCAGCCATGCTAACACGGGATTTATATTCCTAGCCAGATTGTTTCCTCTCATCCTAAAGCCCTCTTAAAGATATTCCATTCCCCTGTTTAATCACAGTGGAGTTGCCAAAGCACATACACCCCATACATCTGCATTCTGGCACAGCCCTGTGGTTCCAGTCCCCAGAGCTGAAGAGCATTAAAACAAATGCTGCCTCCATGCTTTGAATTTTTTATGACTTGGCCATAAGATGACATGTCTGTTGTTGAAACCATCACTCCTCTAGGTAGTCAATTAAAGGAGTTTGTCACCAATTGTCATTTTGGGTTTGGTTTTGTTTTTACTAATGAGGAATCCTGTGACAAATAATGTCCTAGCAATGTCAGATGCTTCACACCTTTTAATTTATCACATACACTGCTCTTCTGCAAGGTAAATTCATTTCTTTAGTACAAAAGTGACTCTGCAAGGGGGCTGTCTGTGGAGGCTGGGCTGGATTATGGCTTCTCTTGCTCTATTGATGGAGAATTGCAGTGACAGTCGAGCAGAAAGGAGCAGGAGGGTTTTACAAGGCAGCAGAAGCAAAATGATGATGAAGCCCCTGCACCCACCTGTCCCAGGTGACAGGATGCAGAGATGGTTTTTGGCAGCATTTTAATTCCCGCTCTCTCCACTTGCCTTTCACCCAGGGAATGCCAAGCCTGAAGGGTCCCCTGTGCTCTCCCATGAGCCTCCCAAGGTCAAGCAGGAAGACAACAGGGACGTGACACGACCGAGCCGACCCGCTGTGAGTCTCGAATTATTTCCCGTGGGAATGCTGCCAGCCAGCTTGGCCACGTTTCCCTTCGGTGCGGTAGCATAACCACGGGGACCCCAAAAATGAGGCTGGTACTGGTGCTTCTCCAGCAGACAGACTGGAAAGCAGCAGTACGGCGAGAGCCCCTGGGAGGTCTGAATGCTTAAGAGAGTGCATGAGTTTTTACCAGGAGCCCAAGTCTAGGGGAAAGCACTTAAGCCTGTGTTTTCAGGTGAAGCAGATGCTTAAGGGCTTCGCTAGCTTGGGCGCGGCGGTTGCCGATGGCACATTGTTGTGTTCCGTGCTGCATGTCCCCCGCAGCAGCCCGGCGGAGGGATGCTCTGCTCGGGAAGGCTGGGCCACCAGCCCCCCGACAGCCTTCACAGCTTAAAACCCAACCTGGTAGTGGTCTCTGTACACTCCCTTTGTATTACTCTGAGCAAAATCTCATCCGAAGTGTTTCCTCCTGGTTTAATGCTGTTGACATTTGTATCTTAAAACTGCAGAGTCGGCCTAATAATGAAATGAATTTCCACTGCTTCTCTATTTTAATGTGTATTAATGTTTTGTTGATGATGTTTTTTTTCTCTACACTCCACAGCGTTGAGCTAACAATTCTAATTTTATTTCTAACCTGCTTGCCCTTCCTCTGGCTTTTTCCTGTCCCGATCTGTTTCCTCTGATGCTGATTATTCTTCCTTTACCCACAGAGCTATAAGAAAGCTATAGATGAGGTTAGTGATATCTTTTCTCAGTGGGTCATGCCTATGTAAGGTTGACTAGTTAGTGCTTAATACCGAGCCGGGTTTTCTTGGTGCTGATGTTGGTAAAGATGGTGATGCAATCTTGGGTCAGACGGGAGAGCGAACAGGTCGCATTCTTGTGTTGGGAGCCTGCCCGTGGGGAGGGGAGCGGCACTGCTGGTGTGCTCTGCTGAGCCATGGGCTGCCCAGAATCTGCTGGCCACACCACTTGCATGGAGGCCACGGCAGAGACACCCCAAGGTCCACGTGTGGTGCTGCTGTTGTTTGGCGTGTTGGAAAGAGAAGGAGTGAGAGCGGAGGTTTCCTGCGCACGTGGAGATGGTCCGGGCACCCCTCGCCACATTCTGCTCTCAGCCACAGCCCCCGGCCACCCACTGATTTCAGTGGGGCCACCAAGTGCTACTTGAAATGTGTTTTAAGCCTAATTCAAATGAAGGCACTCGGAAAATAAAGGAAAACAGAGGAGTGGAATAATTAATTTTCATGGACCAGCATCAGCTGCAAAGCCAGTCAGCAGACCCATCTTGGATGTTGATGGGCAATGCTTGTCCTCATCTGTCCTCTCAAAAAAATGAAAGTCCTGAATTACCTTTTTCACATATGACAGTATTTTAAATAAATCTGTATCTGGCGATGGTGAATGTTTAAATAGTCATGGGAAAAGATCCAGCATTCCTGATTTAACTTGCCTCACACATGCATCACTGTGCACACACTGCTGATACTGATACTGGTAACTGCAGAGCTGTAATGCAAAGCACCAGTATCAGCAGCCTCTCCTGCAGCCTCTTTCCTCTAAAAATAGAAGATATGAAAGCAGGAAGATGTGCTGGTTAGTTAACTTGTTCTCTTGGGTATAATATGAGCAATACATTTTGTTTAATGAGGTGCTTTGTTAAGAAAAAAGCACATAAATAAGTGTCTAAATAGAGGCAGCATGTGTGCTAAATTCAAGTTCAATGAGCAATGTGATTTCGGAAACCAAGTTGATTTGATTCCAGCAAATATTAAATCTAAAGAAGGCTTTTGTAATTAAAAGTAATTAAAGAGCACTGACACTACTAACTTATGTATTATGTCACCCTCAGTAATAACACTTGGAACACATATGGAACTACAGAGCACTTTCTTTCTAGTTGTCAGATTGTTTTTGGTCCAAGAGCAACTTGGTGAAGCCGTTTAATCCTACAAAGTGCTCATTACTTGCAGAAAACGATATCATCAAAGGATTAACCATCCCGAGGCAAAGCTTTAACTAGGAAATAAGAGTTATCTGATTATATTGTCTGGGAGTATTATTGCTGTTATAACTTCCAAATTAGTTATTAAAACTAATTAAGCT
The DNA here is from genome assembly GCF_003945725.1 of Corapipo altera. NCBI lineage: Eukaryota > Metazoa > Chordata > Aves > Passeriformes > Pipridae > Corapipo > Corapipo altera. The sequence continues at coordinate 7,739,913 of NW_020884895.1, forward strand.
GATTTTTAAAACATTTGACTATCTTCCAGCGATGACCAAAGAAGGCTGATAGGGTGCCCTGAGGCATGTTAGAAATGGAAGGTGCAAAAAAGAGGTAATTTTCACAGTCCATCGCTTTGATAGGGAAGAGTTCAGTCCTAGTCCTGCATTGCAAAAGTCCAGCTGTAATTTTGAGATGCTCTTACACAGCCCTAAAGTCCTTTTTAAAGTGAGAGGCTCTAATCCAATTCAAAGGCAAGTGCTCAATAAAGAGCATGTTTGATACTCTAAATGGAAAGCATTGTTAAGCTGCTGAAGTTGTCACTGATTCTTATTTAGGAAAAGAAACAATCATACCATAGAAGCTGCTACAGCTCTAATTAAAATAATTAGTTGTCGTGACTGCAGATTTGACTGTATTTCAATCCCAAACATGTTGGCATCGAAAATAAACTCTTGAAATACCACATTCTCTCCTTAATCTCAACAAAGAGCCTTCTTTAAAGGTACAGAGAGCATTTGGAGAGGGATATAGAATCACAGAATAGTTAGAGTTAGAAGGGACCTTAAAGCTCATGTCATTCCAACCTCCCTGCCATGGGCAGGGACACCTTCCAGTAGACCAGGTTGCTCCTGGCCTCGAACACTTCCAGGGATGGAGCAGCCACAGCTTCTCTGGGCACCCTGTGGCAGAGCCTCAGCACCCTCTCAAGGAAGAATTTCTTCCTAATATCTAGTATAAACCTACTCTCTGGCAGTTTGAAGCCATTCCCCCTTGTCCTGTTACTCCAGGCCCTTGTCAGAAGTCCCTCTCCAAATCTCTGAGAGCCCCTTTAGGTACTGGAAGGTGCTCAAAGGTCTCTCCAGAGCCTTTTCGTCTCCTCGCTGAACAACCCATATAAAACCCATCACAGGTTCCTGCTGTGAAACAGGAACTGACCATTTAAAAAAAAAAAAGCTAGACTTTTTTTGATATGGTAGTACTTATTAGTCTGATGTACAGCTCTCCAGTATCAATGGGAGTCCATCCTCTATATCAGAGGCGAGGCAGGGCAGACCTGGGAGCAGAATGTGCAGCTGTCACCAGTGGGAGCCCACCGGGAGGTGTGGGTCATCAGGAACCAAAGCACAGATTGCTTGCAAAGCATTCCTACTTCACAATCAAAAACCAAACTGGGTTTGCATCTCAGCCATAGAGGTTTCCCATCGTTTTCTTCACGTGTCAACAGGATAGATTTTTAAGAGCTCTCTTTGCAACCGTAATTAATATTGCTGTAGTCGCCCTGCTGGAACGGTAAACTGGAAATGCAGTAAATGAGAGTATGGCCGTAAGACTATTGTGGAATTTAGTCTTTTTCAATGAGTTTCTTTCTCCCTGATCCTTTATCTCTGACCGAATGCACTGATGCCTACCTCGGTCACTAATATAGGGAGAAATGGTAAGACTGACAATTGCAATGCTTTGTTCGTCATGTGCATGTCTTGTGCAACAGAGTTCTCTAACCCATTCTAATTCGAGCTCTCATGCTTTTCTGCCCTACTGCTTCCCCCTGCATTGCTATAAAAGCATGTAAGATAACAAAAAGTCTATTTTCTACACGGTGCCTGCCATGTTCCTTGTTTTGAAATAGCAGTGTCTATTTTATATGACTGTCGGGTCTGAGACCTCATCAAAGTCATGGTAAACTGAAAAATTATGACTAGGCTTTGGGACTGCTCCTATCTTTTTTCTCATTTCAAGGCTTTCTTTTTTGTTTTCTTTTTCCCTTAGCTTGTAGGCTGCCACATTTCACATTAAAGTGCTTAATGGGTCCCGCTGAGGGATTTTTTTTTTTTTATTATTATTAGTATTATTATTTTTTGATCGTGTGGCTGACTCAGAGCTGTGACTCCAAAGTCTGGCTGAGCTGGGCGCTTCTCCTCGTGCTCCTCACCGCCTCTCGGCAGCCGCCCGACAGCGGAGACTCACCATGGAAGCAGCTCTTGACGTGGGGATTGCACCACTCCATGGGAGATGCTGTCATTGCTTCCTTCCCAAATGCATTTATTACAGAATAAATACCATTACGGGGTCTCTCTGAGAAGTTTGAAAGAAGAGAAAACCCTGCTGGAGAAATTCTCCGAGCCAATCTTTGAAGTGACGTTGTTTTCCAGTTTACTATGATGGTGACTGAACTTCACCTTTTCCAACAAATATAATTTTGTCGTGTATATACATATAAGTGTGTGTATATATATGCACATACACGTTCCAAAGAGAAAAAGAAGAGGTTGGCTATTGATTTTTCAGTGAGCGTAAATCAGTTTTGTTTTGTTTAATAAATGCTACATGCTACAAACATTGTCTTAACGTTTGTCTCATGTTTGTAACGACTCTGTAAAGCTATTTCTTGTTGCTCGTGCTGTTAGCATTGGCTTTTGGAGAGATGTATGTGACGTTCTCCTCGCTCTGAATATAACAGCCATCGCTTTCTTGTTTCCTTGCCCCCATCCCCTTTAGGATCTGACGGCCTTAGCCAAAGAGTTGAGGGAGCTGCGCATCGAGGAAACCAATCGCCCCCTGAAGAAGGTGACAGACTATTCCTCCTCCAGCGAGGAGTCCGAGAGCAGCGAGGAGGAGGAGGAGGACGGGGAGAACGAGACACATGATGGGACGGTGCCTGTCAGTGACATCCCACGGCTTATGTGAGAAGGGCTTTCTTTCTTTTGAGGGGGGGCAAACCATGAAACTGTGGTGTGTCTTGGTCTGGAGGTGAAACTGTGGTGTGTCTTGGTCTGGAGGAGCAGTAGCTGTGGTATAGGACATGTCCAAAGCACGTCCATATTTGGTGGCTGGCACTGGGAACAAGGTTGCAAGGGATAATGTATTCAGATGAGTCTTCCTCCTGGTCCAAACTAGAGATACTTAAAGGAAAAGTAACAAAAAAAAAAGAACTATTTCCACTGCACATTCAGTGAACGTTGGCTCGAAGCTGATGGACTTGTTCCTTTTGATGAGCCAGGCAGGTTTTTGGGCAGAGTGGTTGCAGCTGACCTCATCCCTGCCATGGGTCCTGCCCATGGCACAGGCTTGTTCAAGCTCTGCCTGCTCTTGGTCTTGCACCAAATCAAGCTATGCTGAAGTGCAGTACTTGGTGGCCTGCCCAGTGCCAACTGGTAGCGCCAGGATTATTATAATCCTGAACCTTTGTCTTTGATTTCTGTCCTTGGCTCAGTCACTGTGCTGGCAGCAAAACATGATGGGCTAAAACACTGAAGTGAAAAGGTCAGCTGACTTTATTGTTGTGTCCCACTTGTGCTTTTGAGTCTCTCTAGGGGAGGGAGGAGGGCAGCACAGCTTCAACATGCACAGCGAGCTGTCATCATGCTTGGGCTTCCTTCCTGGTACTTTGCAGGAGTGTTTCTGGAGGTCTCTGCCTGGCAGCAGGATCTGACTCCTGCCCCTTGAATTTGCAGAGGAGCTGTGGGAATCTTCAGGGGATTAATTGCATTTTAATCAGTTCATTTCCATTTTTCCTGATAAATGAATTATTAGTTGATATAGGCATACCTGGCTTTAGGGACGTGGTTAGCAGTGACATGATGGTGCTGGGATAATGTTGGACTTGATGAATTTAGAGATCTTTTCCAACCTAAGCAATTCTTTGATTCTCTGATTCATAGTGGAGTGGCACAGAAGCCCTCCAGGTGGTAAAAAGACAATGTCTCCTTGGGGTCCTTGTTATTCAGAGGGCCAAGCTCCTGGGTTGGAGTTTCCTTCCACCGGAAGAATTAAAATCAGAGCTCTTGGAATTTGTTGGAGCAAGTCAGGAGATGGAGGGATGGCTCTGAATCTGAAGCAGTTGGATGGGCAGTCATGCGTGCAAGAAGGGGCCCCAAGCTGCTTTTGGATGAGGAGTTTAATCAGGAGTGGTTAATCCACTCTGACATCCTTCTCCAAACACCTTGGGTTTGACACAGCACTTTTCAGTGGATAAAATGTCTCACTGAATGCCTTGCAGCCAGATGTGTGGGATGACAGGCACGGCAGTGGGATGGATGATCCCAGCCCGCTGCCAGCCAAACACCACTTGTCCCAAAATGTCCTGTCGATGAACGTGCATGCCCCAGAGATGGGAGGGTGGAGATGCAGGAATATCTGAGATGTAGGGCTATCTGCAGGCAGGGCTGCACTGTTCTATGTCTGGGGAAGAAAGCAAATGCTTTGAGTTACACCCTTATTTTACAGAAAGGACATTAAGTTCAGACTCAATGTAGTTGGGTATTTTTCTATCAAAGCTTTATTTTTCTGTGTTCAGTGTTTGTCATTAGAAACTGAGGCTGAGGGAGATCATCTCATGTTCTCCTGCACTTTCCAAGTGATCTTCATATAACCCATTTTTAAACTTCCCTGGGCATCCTCCCTGAGCACTTAGCTGCTCTTCATTCCAGCTCTATCCAGGTCTCTCCTGCTGCAGGATAATCCCATCCATCGCTTTGTGTCCCAGTGGATAGGAGGGACTGTTTACTCCATCCACCTCTGCAGATATCATTTCTCCATCTGAAGACTGTGATGACTCCCTTCAACTTCCTCTTCTCTGAGCTGTGCAAGCCAGATCTTGCCCATGTCCAGGGATTTCTCTCAGGATGACGTGAATGCTGATGAAATCTGAGACCTTGGGGCTACCACAGCCATGCATTTACAGTCTCAAAATTAACATAACCCCCCCTGCCTCTGCTTTCTTATTTTATAACTGGAATAACTACTTTTTCTCATCCTTTGGCAGTGGTGAAAAGCTAATGGTAGTGTGTGAGAATAGATTCCAGCCTCTCTTTTAAGATAGGAGTACAGAAATAAGCTCAAGATGAAAACATGGGTTAGGGCTACATTTTCACCTGGAAAACTGCAGAGAGCTACAAGTCACAACTTGTCCTTCTGCCCACACCCTCTCCAAACCCCATCCTCTCCCCTGCTGTCTTTTGCCATCAGGTGTTGTGATGCACTGTTCCCTTTTCAGTGGTCGAATTGAGGAATAAAGGGAGTGAATTATATTTTCTTAATCTTTCTTATGTAGAAAAAATGATGTAACGTAGAGCAGGACTGCCACTCCTTGTTACCTGTTCATCATTGCCCCTCTTGGGACACCTTGGGAGGAGAAAGGTCCTCCTCTGTGGTCTCTGTGCTGTATCTCTAGTTTATCAACTTGACCCTGGTCCTGTATTTCGGACATCAGTCATTTCCCTATAGATTAAGTGGATATATTTTCTAATTTTTCTTCCTGAGAGATACAGAGCCTTACCCTTACTGAAATAATACTGCATTAGAGAATTTTTTCATTTATTTTAGCAAAGGAAATATTTATCATTAATGCTTTTCCATTCTGTCCTCAGACCAACAGGAATTCCTGGAAGCAATGAGCCGTACAACCTGGGAATGGTGACAACCCACGGGCTAGAGACTTCCCACGCAGATACGTTTAGCAATATTTCAAGGGAAGGGACTTTAATGGTGAGGGAGGTAAGTTGTAAAACAAGTATTTCCATGGAGCATCTTCAGGAGGTTTTGCCCATGTAAGCACAACAACTAACAGTGCTGTGTGTCCGGAACACAAAATGATGGAGTCAAATGTGCTCGTTAGCGCTCTCGTTAATGCAGTTTACCCTCGGAGCAAATGTGACAAGTGCAGATGTTTCTCAGAACTACAAACAGCAGTGAATAGCAGTGCCAGGGCACGACGGGGAGGAGGCTCCTGCAAAGGCTCTGCTGTAACCCCACAATTGCTCCCGGCAGCAGAAGTTGCCTTCCATTTACAACATTTAGTTACACGCTTGGAACTGGCCCAGAGTTTCCCCTCTTCTTCCCAGCCTTTGCCACCATGTGACTGTTACAGCCCTGCAGTGTCTGTAGAGCATTTGGAGGCTTTTGGCAGGAGCTGGTCCTGCTCAGAGCTGGCTGTGGGGACACTGGGCATCCCGCAGGGATGCAAGGCCTCATCCTCAGCGCCAGCCTTGTGGAGGTGAAGCTGTGGTGGGATCAATCCTGATGGATGGTACTGCAGGAATGAGGCAGAGGAGGCACCTTTGTTGGCTGGGGAAGATCTCCTTCAGCGTTCCTCAGTTTCCCAGTTCCTGGAATGTTCTGGTGATGCTGCTGGAAACACAGATGGGTAGCAGATCTCCTGGTGAGAGGGCAGGAGGCTCGGGGAGTTAATGAACAGGGGAGTCACTCTCCTACTGGCATGTAAAGGAGGTGGATGGGAGAGGAGAAGGAGGGAGCAGAATTTGGAGTCAGCAGTTGTGAAGGAGGGATGTTTGATCAAATGCAAACTAGACTTGAGGAGCATTTTAATTCTTAGGTCCATTTATATAAAATATTCACATATGAAGGAAAAAGGTGAATGCAACTTTGGAAAAAGGAAAGATTTAACCAAAGAAATCACAACACGTTTGCTGCCTTTCTCCATCAGTTTTGGAGGTGAGCAGCAATGCACAGCCCACCTCATCCTTCTCTGGGGAGGAGCTCTTCAGAGCAGGGATCCCCACGGCTCTGCACATCCTTGTATCAGGGAGGGTGATGTGGCTGAGCAGGAGAACAAATCCCTCTAACAGGGAGCCATTCCTGAAATAAGCTTGTGTTCAGTATCACAGCAGTAAAACAGGTGCTGTGCCAGCAAGGCTGTATGAGAAAACCAGGGATGCAGAAGGGTTTAAAAGCCATGGGCAAGACAAGCAGCTGGAAAACCCCTTTCTGAGGAGAGAGGATGGTAAGAAACCCAAACTGAAGCCTTATGCTGGGTGTTCACTGTTTTCTCCCCACCAAAGCCATCAGAGGATGGACTCCCTGAGGTCGGTGGGCTTTGGGCAAAGGGCTTTTCACTCCCTGTTGTGATTGCAAGGTGTGATTGAAGGTGCTGGTAATGAGCAATCAAAAGATAATGTTGTTAGGACTGGCCAGAAGCTTGGTGAGCCAATCCCAGCAAATGGGCAAATCCCTGTACCGATCTCATTGGTGTACTCCAGGTAGGTGACATTCATCAAAATGGCAAAATAAGTAAGGAAGACAGAAAATTCCCAGCAGCTACCTTGCACAGGGAGGGGATGGAGCAGAAGAGGAACCCCAGGGAAACCCAAGGAACCTTGTGTGCAGAGCAAGCTGCCAGTTCTGTCACTCTTCCACCACTGCTGCCACTGTTCACTGCTGGTTTGGGTTACAGAAACATGGACGGGGCTGTGTTGGCATTTGCAGTCAGGCTACTCGCTGCTATAGCTGTGCTGATCAAGGGCTCAGATTCTGCTGTCACTGATGGCCAGTGGCCATGTGGGGAGGAGAGCTGGCCATGGGGTTTGTGCCCATGGTGGCAAGCGCAGAATCTGCCCTACGTTCCTTGTCTCCAAACAACGTGATCAGGCTTCTCTTGCTGTAACGTGGCTAATTACTCTGTATTGACTTTGTGATTAATCCTGTCTTTATTTCTCCTGGAGCGGGGGGGTTGATTTGCTGCTTGCCAGACTGCATGGGGATGGAACAGAGAGGGTCCTTCTCCTGCGCTTGCTCTGGGAACTTGGGGACAGCCAACGACTTAGTTTTGTTTGGTTTTTTTTTTCCTCTTCTTTTTTTCTTCCCTCCCCCCTCCCCTTCCCTTCTCTTTCTTCCTCATGCCTTGTGTCTCTGCAGACCTCTGGTGAAAAAAAGCGTTCTGGCCACGCAGCCAGCAATGGCTTTGCAGGTCACATCAATCTCCCTGACCTGGTGCAGCAAAGCCACTCGCCGGCGGGCACGCCGACCGAGGCCCTGGGGCGAGTCTCCACGCATGCGCAGGACATGGACTCGGTGCCTGAAGTAGGTGGTGGGGGGCTCCTCTTTCTCCTTTGCATCGCATTAAACAAGTATTAACCTCTCTGCCCCACGAAGGGGCTTTCCTGCTTTCCTCCCTGGCTTTCTTGGCTCTTCTCTCTCTCCGTTTCTGGTCCACGTGGGTGAGTGTAGTGGAAACACGAGGGAATCGGATGGGTTGTTGCTATCTGGGTCTGTGGCTGATGGTAGAAATGTACAGTAGGTCTCTCAAGCCCACCTGCTGGAATTTTGGTGGTCATGGTTTAAGTGCTGCCAACTGATGCGAAAGCCCCATTTATTTTATTTTTTTTCTAATTCTTGGATATAAAAGGAAATTATGAGAGCCAGTGATGCCATTAACTTCAACTGGGCCCAGCTTCCTCCTCTGCAGTCTCTGATAATTAACATGACTCAAAAGGTCAGCAAAAACCAAAGCCGGCAAAATTCTGGATAGTTCTTCAGACTAGAAAAAAATCTGCACAACTTTAAAATCGTGTGTTTTGTGTCATGGCAAAGTATTTTTCCCTGGTAGGTGTTGTACAGGGACATGATTGAACATTAATGTTGTATAAGGTGTAAAAAGTCTTAGAAAGTACAAGATGTGACAGTGAACCAAGGGAATTGTTGTTCCCTGCTTACTGTCCCCAGCTGTGGGAATGAGGCACAAGAACGTTCTCTTTTCCCATGAGAAATCAACTCATTTGGTGCTAAAAAAGCTATTGTATGTAATGTTTTCATTTCATTTTGTGGGTTACACATCAAAAGTTCTGCCATACTATGTTCTTTCATAGAAATTATGTACTCATGGTGTACTTTTACTAGCAGTATAAAAATAAAAATTGCTTGGAATTGGGCATTGATGAAACGTAAGAACAGATGGTGCCTGACTTGACCTCGAATTTTTTTTCGTTTCCTTGTTGGTATTAAAAGCAGCAATGATCCTGAAAGTAACACCTTCCACAGTCATCCTGAGACTGCTGAAATGCAGGCTGGGATTGGGTTTAAATTTATTCATTTATAGAAGTAGCGACCAAAAAGATCTTTTCCATTTCTAAAACTGCATTTTTAGGGTTGACTGAGCTGGGAGTGGGTGCGAGTGGAAACTTGGGGATTTAGTTCATGGGCTTCCAGGTGACTCATGGTGCTGTGAGCAAAAAGAAGGGAGCGAGCACAACCTCAGCGTGCAGCTTGCTGCTCTTTGTAAGCCACCACGGAGGTTTATAGGCAGTGGAACAGGACCTGGAGGAAGATGAAGTCTTAGTATTTAAATAGCAGACTTGTAAGTTATTAAAATGTCAGCTTCTGTGGAGAATGACTGAATCTGAGCAAGGAAAAATGCATTGAGATGAGGGGTTTCTTCATAATTCATTTGCCGGAAAGCACTTGGCTCTCAGCTGGAAAGCATCCCTGTAAATACTGAATTTTTCTTCTCCTTGAATTGTTAGTGGTTTTGGAAAAGACATCCAGCACAGGGAAAAAAATTGTGTATTTCTTGGATTTGAGAGAAGCACGAAGTAGCTCAAGTCTGTCCTACATGTGCACACAAATGTGGATGAACTGTGTATGTAAATGTGGTATCTTGGAAATCCATCCTGTTTCTATGGAAACAGCCAGACTGTCAGGGGAGTAGAGTTGGGAGGGAAGCAGGATGCGCAGCGTGGTTTTGGTTTGGATGCCATCGCCACAATACTCGGGAAGGTCACAAGCCACGAGGGTGCTCCTACACCTGATAGGGTTTTGCCCCTAAATCTTTTTGTGGCCCCACTGGAGGACAGGCACAGGCCCAGCCCAGCTGGGGTAGGGATGTGCCAGGGCAGTGGTGTTCCCATGGCACATCAGCCTGTGCTCAGTAACTGGGTGACATGAAAGCTGAGGGAAATTTATTTAATGAAGGGGCAATGTCCCAGGGAAGAAAAACGTGAGCAGTAGTGCTGCTGCAGAGTGACTTGGGGTTTGCTGCTGTTACAGCTCTAAATGGAGCTCATCCATAAAGCATGTCCTTGGTAAATAATGGAGTAGGAAGGATAAGCTGCTCAACAGAGGGGGGAAATCACATCATTTCGACTCCCAAGGCAAGGATTTCCTTTTGCTAGGAAGAAGGTCTTAGCCTCGTTTTCTGCCTTAACAAAGCAATGGTTTTAAAAAGAAAGCAACGTGATGTTGCAGTTTGTTCATCCCCAAATTCCCTCAGCAAAGTATTGGCTCTGACATTCCCTGCAATACCTTCAGGTTGAGATTTGTTAGCTTAGAAATGGCACTTTCTGCAGTCCCCCCTGAAATGCTGGGCAGTTTAAAACCATGTCAGCTGCCCTGTGCCAAGGTTTCCCAGGGTCCCACCACCCTTGGCTGCACGGTGGGAAAAGCAAACACTCACCTGCCTGACATCCCAGAGTGGGTTTTAAGGCAGGTGTGTTGATGCAGGCAAGTTATCAGCTGGACTTGATGATCTTAAAGGTCTGTTCCAGCCTAAACAGTTCTCTGATTCTTGGTTGTTTTTTGCCTTTGGTGGCTTTTGCCTCTGGCCCTGCAGCTTCTCCCTAACCAGTGTCATGGCTGTGCTTCTGCCTGCAAGGAGAGAGCAGAGCCAGGCCCTGCTCCTCTCATTTACTGTTGGTCACAGACACACAGAAATCCAATTTAATGTTTTCTCTGATTAGTCAGATGGGGAGGTGGAGAAGATGTTTATAGAGGGCTCAAAAAGGGCACCTTAGGGGCAGACATTGTGTTTGCCAATTAGGAAGTCTTACATGTACACTCACACACAAAATTACTGTTATTTCTGTGCTCTGAGCTCTCTCTTTGATGTTTATTTTCCAGTACGGTATGGGAAGTAGCACCAAAGCCTCTTTCACCCCGTTTGTGGACACCAGAGTGTATCAGACCTCACCTACTGATGAAGATGAAGATGAGGATGAGGAGTCATCTGCTACTGGTAGGAGGCAATGAGGCCGGTTTGAGAGAGAAGGGTCTTGTGGAAACCAGGTTGGGAGCCCGAATAACCCCACTGAACCTGTTTCACATTTCACTCAGTCTTGTCCAAACATTGCTTGTGTCTGCATCCTTGCCTTCTCCAGTTTCCATCCAACTTCTCCCCCACCAGTTAAATGCCACCAGAAAGGTCTGAGAGAAAACAGGAAGCAGCAGAAGTCCCCACTCCCATCTGCCTGGGCAAACTGATATCTTGTAACAAAGTGATGACTCCCCCATCAGGAAATAAAACCCATATTGTCTTTCTATCCCAAAAAAAAGAGGTGGCAGAAGAGTTAACCCATCACACCCCCCTGTCCTCTTGTGTTTCCTTGCAAGCCCTGTTCACCAGCGAGCTGCTCAGGCAGGAGCAGGCCAAGCTGAACGAAGCCCGTAAGATCTCGGTGGTGAACGTCAACCCCACCAACATCCGTCCCCACAGCGACACCCCGGAGATCCGGAAGTACAAGAAGCGCTTCAACTCGGAGATACTCTGTGCTGCTTTGTGGGGTAAGCCCTGAGCATGCTGTGCCCTCAGCAGAGCTCCCCGGAGCCTGTGGCTGGTGGGGAAATGGGAATGTGCCATCACAGAGCTGAGCCCCTGCCTCTGGTTGGCCCTTTTGGGTCCCAGGCAAGGCTCGTGTTCCTGAGTCCCTGTGTTGTAACCCTTTCCTGTCCTTGGGAAGACCCCAGCCTTGGCTGGGTCGGTCACACTTGTGGGGCAGCAGAGACGAGCTCGGGGTGCCGTCCTTGGGAGCAGCTGCAGCTCCTGGTGCCCATTGCCTGCCCTCTCCTCCTCAGGTGTGAATCTGCTGGTGGGCACGGAAAATGGCCTGATGCTGCTGGACCGAAGTGGGCAAGGGAAGGTCTACAACCTCATCAACAGACGGCGATTCCAGCAGATGGATGTGCTCGAGGGCCTCAACGTCCTCGTGACAATATCAGGTGCTCCTCTTGTGCTCTCCCCTGCTCAGCCCTGAGCGGTCCCAGCTCAGACAAAACCTGCCCACCAGTGTCTGATGGAAGCTCCCAGGGGAGCTGGAGGTGGTTCATTCCGGAATCAAATGAGTTAAATCTGGAAGAATTGCCTCCAAGAGTATTTTACTCCCTTCACCTGCTGGCTCCACTTTACCTGAAGCACTCCATTCTCTTTCAGCAGGGATGGGGAGGTACAGGGTACAGCTTGAGAGGGCAGAGAGCTCTGCTTTTAGTTTGTTTGGCTCTAGCTGGGGGAAAAAATATCCACAGCTTCAGGGCTCCAGCTCAGGCTATGCTTGGGGTATCCCAAGCATCATGAGGGCCATGGGCTTGTCAGTGTCCCTGTGCTCTGCCAAGAGCTACAGAGTGCTCATGTCAGGCTCATGGGGTGATTTCTGGCAAATAAAGCAAAAACTCTGTAGTCCAGTCTCCTAGGAGAGCATGTGGCAATCTCCCTGCAGAGCAACCCCATTGGAGCACGTGGATGGCAGAGCCTTCTCCTGCTGATACCTGTCCCACAAAGCTCATGGAGGGCAGCAAGATAAATGTTTTTTAGGAAAATTGCTTGATATCATCCTTCTGTTTGCTTTCACATTGTTAACACCCCTGGGCTCACTCTGCATTCACCTGCAAATTCCTGCTCCCTCCATTCAGACACAACTCCAGACCTGCTGCTCCATCATTTACCTTGGTCTGCAGCTCCCCTGTGGTTTTGGGGATGCACCTGTAGGAATAAGGGGTTTAATACAGCTGGAAGATGAATAGGGGGAGGACCAAACCCCAAGACGATGCTGAGAATGAGTCCTGGGGACTTGTGGAAACCCGTGAGCAGAAAGAGCCCTTGGTTTATGGTTTGGGTCCTGTCCCACTGGGCTCAGTGTGAGCTGTGTCCTGTCCCTGTAGCAGGGGCTCTGCAGCCACAGGGAGGTTTGCAGCCAGATCACAGCCATCCAAGAGCAGGCAGACGTGCAGAACTTTGGCAACCCCTCACCACTGCAGAGCCCAGCTCTGGGCTCGTTGGCAAGCCAGTGGTGCCTGTCGCAGGCCAAGGAGCTCATGTCTCAGCTCCAGGGTGGAATTAATGTTGTATGAAGGAGAGAAAAGGAAAGAAACCAGGTAGCTGAGTGGTTGGATGAGCCTTGAGCTGTAAGAGAGCTGGGGTCAGCACCCTGCTGTGCCCAAACATCTCACTGTGAACACTGATTTATAGGAAAAGGAACGTTTCCCGCCTACGGGAAGCAAAAGCCTGGCTTTTCCAGTGTCTACCTGCAGTCTGGGAGACAGAGGTCTGGGCTTTGCTTTCCATGTGTTTCTTCCCAAGAAAAACCTAACACAATAGCTGAATTATTATTTTCAATTTCATCACAAAACTGACTTGAATTTTATCATCTTGTGAGCGAAAATAAGCACTGAAACCTCAAGACTCCCCCTGCACACGGGCTCTGCTCTGACAGGGATGTTTCCTTTGCCAACAGGAAAGAAGAACAAGCTGCGTGTGTATTACCTGTCCTGGCTGAGAAACAGGATTTTACACAATGACCCTGAGGTGGAGAAGAAGCAGGGCTGGATCACAGTCGGGGACCTGGAAGGATGCATCCACTACAAAGTCGGTGAGTGGCCTCTCTGGAAATAAATGTCTGAAGAGATGCATTTTTATTCTCTAGTTTTAGGTCTGATCTGACAATTTTATCTTAAAAGTATGAGTAGACCATAGCCACAGATAAATTTGGAATTCATCTGTCTGTGTTAGGTGGACACTTTACTTAATGAGAGCCAACAGAGAGATGGCCTGAGAAGCAATTCCTGGAGATGAGTTGTTCAGTCTTTTTGGAAAGAAAGTGAATGTTTTTAAAATGAGTTTTATTTTTATTTTAGTGAAATATGAAAGGATCAAGTTCTTGGTGATTGCCTTAAAGAACGCTGTAGAGATCTATGCCTGGGCTCCAAAACCATATCACAAGTTTATGGCATTTAAGGTATGTCTGTCTTTTAACCAGAATACACTCAGTAATTGTAAATACATGAGATTTCTGTACGCTGCAGAGCAGCAAAGCTTCTTGCTTATGTAGCTGAGCTCCTCAGAATGCCTGACAGGCATGAGAGATGGGATCCATATTGGCTGAAGAGATTGGATATATTCTGATTACAGCTAACAATGAAGTGTTAATATTAGCTTAGGCTGGCAGGCTTTATTTGAGGGATTTGCAGAAAGCTGATCAAATGCATATGAGTAAAATTGAGTTGGAGATTTTGATGGGTGTTTTTGGTGGGGTTTTTTTGTGGATTTTTTTAGTTGTTTTGTTTTGGTTTTTTTACCTCTGACTAATTTTTCACATACAGGACAAAAATAGGTTGGCATGATTTTCCGTTTTTATTTTGCAAAGTCCTCTCTCCTTCTGCAGTGTGGATTCTGTTTCAAGACAAAGTTTGGGAGCATGACCCACTCTTTCTCTCTCTTTTTTTTCTCCCTTTTCCTTGGTTTCCTCAGTGAGACCTTTCTCTCTACAACCTGCCAACAGGCATTTTGTACTTAGTCCTTCAGAGCACTTTTCATCCTAAACTCTGTGCAAAGACAAGTCACAAGGGGCAATGCCTTGTGGACATGTTCATGCTGAGTAATCTCATTTTGCATCCTTCCAACACAAATGGGCTTATTCAGTATTAGGTCACATTTGCTTTTTCTGAACAAAAGCCAGAATAAATGGGCTCAGTGACATGGAGAGCTCAGCAGCATCAGAATGGCCTGGGATCCAGCCTCTGTGGGCTCTGAGGATGCTGGCTAGTGCTCCTGGTGCTGCTTCTGCAGCCTGGGGGGATGAACAGCCTTTCCTTGCCTTGTAGGCAGGAATCTTTTGAGAGAGAGTGAAATACCACCCACAGATTTTCCCTATCAGGAGTCAAAGTAGTCCTTGCACAGAGAGCCAGGAACTCTTTGCTCTCTCTGGGGGTGTTTCACCCTCCTGCCGAGCACCTAAGTCATGGAGAGATACTCTGCCCTGGATCGATCCATGGCTGGGAGCTGGTCCCAGCCTGCATCCAGCAGGTTAGATCGAGCAGAGAAAAACAGGTCTTTGCTAAACTGACTCATTCCAGCAGCCCAAACCAGAGTGGTGATCCCTGCCAAGAGGGGAAGTGGGTGGTCACAGATCTCTGCTGACTGAACACACACTCACATAAAATTGAGCGGTCGCTTTCCTTTAGAGACCAAATCCTTGTGTGGGCCTCAGGCTCCTGTGGGAAGGAGCTGTGCTTGGCAAGGGTGAGCACTTATCTGCTGGGATGGCTGGAGTGAGCGGGTAATACCCTCTGAGGCATCTGACATAGGAACAGAGGGGCAGGAATATAACTAACCACATATTTAGCAGGAGACACAGTCAGACAAATACGATTTGGGAACCGCATCAGGCTGCTGCCGCGGGGGTTGGTGGGTTTTCTGTGGTACTCATGGAAGGGATTATAAAAGTCTTTTGCAGATCTCCAGCACAAGCCGTTGCTCGTGGACCTCACTGTAGAAGAGGGTCAGAGGCTCAAGGTTATCTTTGGATCACACACTGGTTTCCATGTGATTGATGTGGATTCTGGGAACTCCTATGATATCTATATACCATCTCACGTGAGTACACGAGGGAGCGCTGCTGCATGAGTAATGTGGGTCACCAGCAAGGTTTGGAGAGGCTCTTGGTGGCTCAGAAATGGTGACTGGTGATGGGTGTGACATCCTCCAGTGCTGTCCTCATTGATAGCCACTTTTAAAGAGGACTCAAAGCTATCACATACTTCGTGTTCATTATTTGCACAGGCTATTTCTGTCCTTGTTCCCAAGCAGTCAGGTTTAAGGTTGCCATGTCCCACAGAAAGGAGAATCTATACACTGCATGGAACAATAATGGAACTCTCCGTAGGGTTTTGTTGTTGGCTTATTTAAGCTGTGTCCATGCTGTTGGCCCAGGATTAACCAGTGTAGGAGAAACTGTGTCACTAAAGAACTCCAGGAACTGCTGACCCTGATCCAAGCATCAGATCCTCCTCTGTGAGATCTGGCAAGAGTATAGGGAGAAATACCAGGGTAGTTTGGGATGGTTTTGTGTTGTCTTAGCTGTGGAAGGGCAGACATGGGTGGAAAGTCACTGCAGCTGCCCTTGAGAGACTGATTGCTAAAAAATAGGAGTATTTCCTCCCTAGGGCTGCCTGTAAAATTCTAGGTTTATTTACCTTGATTTGAACAGGAGATGGATTCATTGACTCAGTCACTTATTTGTGTTCCAGCCAAGTGTCAGCCATCAGTCTTGGGGGCGTATATGTTGTGATCTGTCTGTAATTACTAAACCTGTTTATCCTTGCCATGTCAGACAGCTCTGATGGTAGGGTAAACATGACAGTTTATTCCCCTTCAAGCTTATCTCTGAAAGCCAGTGACTGTTTGGTGAATGGAGGGAGGGCTTTGTTCTCAAGTTGGTTTGGGCTTTTTTTTCCCCCAAGGCTCTGCTCCCTTCCCCCTTCCCCTTTTCTCCATTCAATGTAATTCTGACTTTCAGGGTTTATTTTGCCTGCAGATTCAGGGCAATATTACTCCTCACGCCATTGTCATCCTGCCTAAAACAGACGGGATGGAGATGCTCGTGTGCTACGAGGATGAAGGTGTCTATGTGAACACCTACGGACGGATAACTAAAGATGTGGTGCTCCAGTGGGGAGAAATGCCTACTTCCGTGGGTAGGTCAACCCTTCCTCTTCTCCTGCTTAAAATACAAGTGACAAGTAAGATGAGGAGTCGAGAATGCTGAGATGGAGTCATTTGGGCTTTTGCTTATCAAAGGAGATTTCCCTCCACCAGCTGTGAGATGCAGTTGCTTCATTTCTACAGTTTGGTCCTCCATAATAAAAGCAAGGGACTCCTTGAATATTTGAGCTTTGGTTTGTCTTGAGTATAAGATATGATAATACAAGCCGTTGCACTGGTGGGATACTGTGTTGAGTGGAAGAGGGGGTGGATGTGGAGCTGGGAGCACTCGGGTTGCTCTTCTGGCTCTGCTGTTGCTCAGCTCCACAACCAATGGAGGCAAACCACTGCCCAGCTCCTCACTCCCCAAAATATGAAGAAGTGATGCTTCTTCTGTTTAAATTGCTCACCAATTTCTGGATGAAAAGTGCTCTGAGAAGGCTGCTGTCCCTGTGGGCACCTGCTTGGCCATCAGAGCTCTGCCATTGATCCACACAGGCTTTGAGTAACAGCTGATGAGAGCTTATTCTGCATAATATTTAACTCAACACAAGTTGTAACACCTGCCTAATGCTTCCTTTTGACAGCCTACATTCATTCCAATCAAATAATGGGCTGGGGAGAGAAAGCTATTGAAATCCGGTCAGTGGAGACAGGACATTTGGATGGAGTATTTATGCACAAGCGAGCTCAAAGGTTAAAGTTTCTATGTGAAAGAAATGATAAGGTAAGTCCACTTCAAAGCTTGTATCCGTGCTTTAAGCTGCAGGGTGCTTTTAGACTTTAAGTCTGGTTTATCTTGAGGTTAATAATTAATCTGAAGGTCCTGTTTAATAAGCAGTGCCCATAAACCTATTCCCAGTTTATTTTCTCCAGTGGATGGAGACCTCGGCCTGCAAGATCTCTTCCTCCTCTAGCTGAGATCTGCATTCCCTTGGCTTGACTTTCTCCCAATTCTTTCATCTGAACATTAAACTGAGGCTGCCAAGTAAACTCTAAAAGTTGAGAAATGGTAGCAGTGTGCAAGTGACCCTGATTTGAACTCTGATGCGGAAACATTTTGATGCATCTTAAGTTATTTTCTCCATGGAGCCTCATGTTTTTCTGTGGACAGCACTGATAAATACTGTTCTGGAGGGTCACCAGAGTTCCATGGCTGTCATGTAGATGACCCTTGCCATGGGTGTTGCAAGGGGGGGCATGAGGAGAAATTGCTGGAGAAAAAAGCCTATTTGCATGGAAGAGATGGTTGAATGCCAAGGTCTGTTTCTGCTGTTGGTGTTTCCTCATCTCACAAGGTTTCACCAAGATAAATCAGGACCATGCAGCAGGGAGATCTTTCATAATGAACATGATCACAAAAGCAGTGAAGAAACTAATTGCTCTGTCCCCAGAGCAGAGTTTAACAATGTGCAGTAAATTAGGTTTGACACCGCAAACAGCTGCTCGTTATTTGAGCACTGCCCTGCCTGTGGCATGGAGTTACACTGGAACTCTGCAGGAAAACGTATCCTAACCTTGCAGCTGGGTATGTCAAGCTGCTCAAGAAGCTGAATTTAAGTTTAATTAAAGTGTAATTTAGTTCTAAAAAAGCTAGAAAAAAACCACCTTGGTCTTTCTAAAATACTGGAACCAACTGATCACTGATGGGTTTGAACTACTAAAACCAGATGTTTGTCTTTCTGGAGAACTGGTTAAACTGGTAAGATTAAGTAATTTTTAGTTTTAAAAAGGACAGAGGCTTCAGATTGTCCCCTTCAGTATTTGGAAATTATAACTTCTTATTTTTTAAGACTTCCTTTGGGATCAAATGTTGGTGGATCCTGCCAGAAGCACCAAAACTCATGTTCCCCATACAGAGTCTTGATATGTTTCTGTGCTTTGAACATATTGAAGTCATTTTCCTGAGCTTTACTTTCAGGAACAGCTGAAATACTAGGACTAACTTTTCCAAAGAAAGCCAGGCAGGTGTTGACCCACATGGTGAACGTTTAGCAAGATCCAGACCAGTCTTATTAATTTCGCATAATAAATGGTGCAGTGGCAGTAAAACGGGATAAAGTTGGTATTTTTAAGGTGTTCTAAACTTTACTCTTTTTGGTAGTTATAGAGAGGGAGGTTTATTTACTGCATTTACTAATAAGTGGTTCAGTTTGATCCCAGTCTGCATGGGTTAGCTCCAGCCTCTCAATTCCATGGACATTGGAGAACCAGGCAATGGGTCTGTGTAAAATTTGTGCTGTCAGCTGGAGAAAAGGAGCAGGGAGGGAGGTTTAGGCAGAGGAAACCAATTGTGAGGGGCAGCTCCTGCTTTCCTCACTCACTGAGTCAACAGACATTTTTAATAATAATAATAGTAATAAAAATAATAACAACTTCTTCCTTCCAAACAGGTATTTTTTGCATCGGTGAGATCCGGAGGAAGCAGCCAAGTGTTTTTCATGACCCTCAACAGAAACTCCATGATGAACTGGTAACAGAGGAGCACTTGGCACTCACCGCCATGGCATTATTTCTAATTTAAAGGACATTAAACACGTGGACTAACACTGTAGAGGCAGGTGTGGAGGGCGCTGAGGAACCCCCTCCCCACACTCCCCCGGCGCCGCCAGCCCCGGGGCAGGGACTGCGGCCAGGGATGGACTTTCACGCTTGGACCACCTGAGGTCTCCTGATTACGCTGTGTTATAGTGGGTTATGAGTTTTCCTTTATTTTGTTTTATTTTGTTTTTTAGTTTTACTTTTTCTTTGTCCCCTACTTTGTAAGAACGGGGAGAGAAAACAGTGTCAAAAAGTCTGTTTTTAATTCTGTCTGCCTGCTAGCATCAAATATATAGTATGTTGTAAAGTTACCAATTAAATCTGGTGAGAGACAGCACAATAAATGTACCTTTTATCTTTGTGATGAAGGCCATAACCATATAGCTGGGTAATTTTAGAAATCTTTTGCCTTCACCAACATTTACATGTTGCTTTTGGCAGCAACGGCTTAACGGATTTTTAAAGAAGAGAAAAAGTAATAGGTTTTTTTCCCCTCTTTTGGGAAATGGATTTTAAATGGCTAAACTACTAGCCTTAGACTAATAAAAATCAGCTACCATTTTTGTCAAGTCTGTCAATCCATATTTCTATATGGATCTTCACATAATGGTGTGTCTTGATAGGGACAGAGGTGCCATTTCTTGTTGCTCCGGAGGTGCCCTCCCACCCCGGGGCTTGGCCGCGGGCGCCGGGACGGGGGATCGGAGGAGGAGGAGACAGCGGAGCGGTCGGAGGAGCCCCGTGCTCGCCCCCAAGGTGGGATTTGTGGCCACAGACGGCTCCCAGGATGCCGTGGGCACCGGATCCCGATGCCGAAGCCGGCGCAAGCTGTGGGCGCTCGTGCCCCTCAGCCCGGAGCCGGGCGCTGGCGTGCGGGAGCAGCCGGCACAGGGAGGGGGACCACGAAACAAGCTGCCTGTCTCCCCACATTGCTGGATTGGGCTTGTAAAGAGCTTAAAAAAATATATATATGTGTGGTTTCTTCGGCCAAGGGTCTGAATCTACTTGTTTTCCACCCCCTCCACTCCCTAGGAATTACCCAACATACAGTGAAAGACAACATCTGTGCCGAACCGTGTGTGTGTGTTTAGTTCAGGTTGAATCGTGTCCTTATAAACTCTGCTCAGTTGATTTCCGTTTTCGGTGCGTATCTGGGGTTTTCTTTCTCAGTAGCTGCAAGCATGGCCGCCTGTGGTGTTGGGGTGTCGCATAACAAGGTCTGTGTTGCTGGTTTTAACCTACCTCGTTTCGGTTGGGGTTTGTTTTTTGGTTTGGTTTCGTTTGGTTTTTTTTTCTGTTCCGCTGTCGATCACAGCGCTGTTACCTCCAGCGACATATAGAGAGCTTAACTGGCAATCTTGGTGTACTCAGTAACGATGGCTTTATTAAAAAATGATTAAATCAACAGGACTTGGTCAAACTTGAATCTTTATCAAGGGTGAGAGGCGATGTGGGGCGGCGGGGATGGGATGGGATGGGCCACCCTCACCCGAAGCATCCCATTGGGAAGGGTGTCACGGTTTGGTATTGCAGGGATTGCTGGCCGTGGGCTTGCAGCAGGATATGGAGTCCAGAGGAGCACAGGTGAGATGTGCTTTATGGGTGCCTTCTTCAGGCACCCTCCGGCTGGGCCAGTGCAGCCTGCAGAGTGTCCCATCACAAGACACTGCAAGTCCAATCACAGACACTGATTGCCACCAGCTCTTTATATTTTCATTGTGGTTAAAATATAAATCAAATAAAGCCCAGAGCTTTTATTATGTTGCAAACTAATAACTAGTTTTGGGGGTTTTTTTAGTCCCCCTTCAAGCGACAAATACACAGCCTTGGATTATTATTTTTTTAATGTAGGATTTTGGGTACAGTGATGAAATAGAAGGAAGTAATTGTGTTTAAACATAAGGTAGTTTGTGAATGTATTTTTTAAAATCTTAGAATAATTTGAAACAAAAAATCATGAGAAACCAGTATTACCACAGTGTTGTGTACGGTGTGTGTGTGTGTATGGAGATACCACAGAGCAAAGGTTTTTCTGGTGCCAACCACAATAAAACACAAAAAACTTCACCATTAAACCATGCCTTTTATGTTTGGGTAAATAAAACCTGGAGTGTTGGAGGACATGGAGGTAAAGGGGATTTTCAGGGTTCCCAGTCCCTATGCTCTTTGCCTGGAGACTCTCAGGAGAGCAGCATTCTGGTGCAGGATGAGTGCAGGGAGATGGGACCTGTGCCCTGTGCTGCTGCCCAGCACTCAGCAGTGGCCAAGGGATGTTTTGACAGACCACTACCACCTGAAAACTTGGGTTCTTCTACAAAATCAACCCATGATTACTATAATGACCTGCTTTCTCCTTCAGATATTCCTAGCTTTGATTTTATTGTCTTTTGCTTTAAGTAAAATACACTTGTGGTTGATCAGTGCTCTCAGAAACTACTTAGTGTTTAAAGAAATAACATCTGGGCCTCCTTTTGAAACTGTTTCTGGGAGTTTTTACCTGGGAAAGGAAATTTATTTGTTCAGCTGGGCAGTGCTGCAGGACGAAAAAGCAGTAATGTCTGTGCATGCAGGAGTCACCTGAGCCTCTTGCAGATTCAGTTATTTACAAAGTTGCTGTGAAATGTTGCATGAACTTCAGGGATGAGTCCTGGCAAATGGAATAAAAGCCTCGAGAGCTGACACGAGGCTGTGTGAGGCCCCTGGTGACCCCCAGCACCCCACGGAGGTGCTGGGTACCCCTCCCAGGTGAAGGATGCTCAGAGGTAAGGCTGTAGCTACTCGTGGGAACTGCATGTTTTCAAACCTGTTTCAGAATTATTATCAAATGGGATTTTTTTCTTGTTGCGAGATGGTTTGGAGGTTGATAGTGCGTATTTTGTGACATCTTTGTGACAGAAGGGGGTTGCTCAAGGTGACCCTGGCCCCAGAGCTGGGCTGGTTGCTGGAAATGGTTGAAGTAGCTGTGCTGCAGTTCCTTGGCTCCACGTTGAGCCCATGTAAGGTCCTTTCCTGCTCAGACAATGATTTGATGCTGCATAACTGGGGACAGTGTGAGCATCGTGTCGGCCGGCAGTGACTGGACCTGCCTGTTCCCAAAGGTGTGGGGTGGACCTCCATTCCATACCCTGCCTGTGTCCAGGATAAGCCACCCACCAGGGCACAGCTCCTCAGAGGAGATCCAGCAGAGATGTTCTCAGCAGTAAGGATGTGGTTCCAGGTGTAGGATGCCTGTCACAACCACCGCTGCCCTGCAATATCCGTGTCCTGCCCTGTGTTCCCTGCAGAGCTGCCACTTCCCACTTCCCACCCAGGCTGTCATGACCTGCTGCAGAACAGCTTTGCTGGGTTCGTCTCCCAGTTTTTCTGTTCTGGGTGATGCTGCATCACCCAGAGCTGGGAGGTGGGAGAGGGCCCATTAACCTCCCCTGTTTTAATACCACCTGATTTTGCTGGGAGGGTACAAGGCCACCACTCCGGTATCTTTACAGCGGTGCTGTAAATGCACCAAATTCTCTCTCCTAAATGTGTACTATCAGCCTGTAAGTGGCCCCAGCACCAGTGCCTGCCCTGGATGCTGTCCTTAAAGAGAGGAAAAATGGATGTGTATCATCATCTTTCTGTGCCAGCTGATGTCCTGCATCAGTCTGCTCTTACCTGGAGAGCCAGAGATTTATGGACTCGATCTTCCTTTTCTTCTTTCTGGTTTTGTTTCAGTTAATGGCATATTTTTACTTTTTTTTAACATCAAAGCTACCTCTGAGTGACCCAGAGGCAGTAAAATAGGTGTGCAAATTACCCTGGCCACAGAGAAAGCCTCACTGTCCTGCAGTCTTTAAATTCCTTCCACTGAGGTGACAAGCATGTTCAGCTGCTCAAAAGCAAAGCCCAACCATAAACTTTAGCCCACTGCTTTTATCACAGAGCATTAGATTATCAGCAACACCAGTTACAGTGGACACAACACAGAGTAGGCAATAAGCTGGCAAATCTGCCTAACCAGTATTATACACAGTTCTTACACTTTATTATTTAAGTAAAGCATCAGCAATAATGCAGGCACTGTTGTTTGCCCATCACTGAACCACTGCCTGGCCAGGCTCACCAGCCATGGGACACGTTGGTGTTGCTCTGAGCTGTGCTGTGCTGCTCTCTGCACCCTCAGGGCTCAACCTGTGTGGTCACAGGTGACCTTGTGACCTTGTGTGGTCACAACCGACTGTCAGACATGTAAGAGATTTGCTGGGCTGGTCATTCATCCTGGTGGAGCCTGGCCCGGTGCTCTATCCTGTAGGAATGTTGTTGTTCTGTTTTCCAAGCTATCAGTCAGCCCCTTTGGGAAGTGACCACTGTGGGAGGCAGATTTACACACAGCCCTTTTCCACCTGTGAGCCTCAGGATGAGCCTCGAGCTAATCAGCACATCCACATCCAGCCCCTTGTTCAGAAAAACACAGGGTCTGGAGTCCTGGTGCCACTGGGAGCTAAATATGTCCTTGAATTGCCCAGAGCCAGGCTGTGGAACAGTGTGGCACAGCCCAGCTGGCATCAGCTCACAGGGAGAGGTGGCACCAGCTCAGAGCATCCAGCCTGGGGGGTGCTGTAAGAGGGGATGGGAGAACCCCAGGATAACTTCATCCCTTTTGCCAGCAGATCTGGTCGAGGGATACATGTGGCTGTGGGGCTTCCAGCCTTTGGCATCCAAAGTTCCCATGGAAGTTGCCAGGCCACTGCTGGAGAGATGTCTGATGCTCACCCACACCATCTCCCCCCCCCCCCCCTTCCCGCTGCCCCAGCTGCTCCACACCCTCCCCCTGGGAAGTGGAATTACAGGAGGATTCAGCTGTGGAAGCAGCAGCAGAGAAGACACGGAAAGACCACCCTGCTCTCTCATTTCAGTACGTGGATGCCCTTTCACCCCTCTAACTCTGGTAGGCTGGGAAAAGTAGAGGGGGGAAGTAACACCCCCCCTTGGCCAGGCACCTGCGATAGGATGGGGATCCCAGACGGGTACATGGGGATCCTGGAGGGGAACACCAGTCCTGGCCAGAGATTTCACAGTGCCCAAGGGTTTCCGTTTGGGATCTTGGGTCAGGGCTCTCTTTTGTTTTCTGATACAAGCTTGTTAAAAAGCCTGTTAATTGTCAAATCCTGACAGCCCCATTGTGGAGGCATTTAACTGCAGTGCAAAGAAATGGTGCTTGTAAATGCCTGAGTATCCACACACAGCAAGCAAACAAACACCATGGGCAAAGATCTGAGCTGGAAGGACAAATATTGGGGAAAACTAAAAAGCTCAGCCTCGGGCCCTTCCCCTCACAGCTACACCAGCCCAAGAGGGGAATGCAGGTGCTGAGACTGGAATCAACACCTGCTTAATGCAATGAACTTTTCTCCTCCAGTTAAAGTTTTACTTTACTGGAGGAGCCCAGTGCAAAGATTAGTGGTCTTACACTCATCTTTGTTTTTTTATCTCTTGCTCTTCCTCTGTAGAGAGTACATTTTGTGCCTGTGTGAAGCCTGGATGGCTGAGAGCATCATCCAATGAGTCGCTGTAACTTAGCTGCTGGACCCATCAGGGGCTGGTCTGGAAGGTAATGGTTTTAATCAGCATTAATCACCTCCAGTCTGACTCAGACTTTGGCACGTCCCTACGGATGCCACCGTCCGCCCAGCCCTGCAGCTCCTCTCACTGACCATGTCAAGGACAGCACAGCCTGAGCCAGAGTGAGACCAGCTCAGACCAGCTTGTGCAGATGTGCAAAGTTCATGAAAACCAAGCCAAAGATATTTGGCAGCAGCGGGAGTATTTGCAGCATTGGCCATAGTTCACAGAACCAGTGATATTTGACAGTGCAGGGATCAGCTGGTGGTGCTGAAAGGCTCAGTGTTCACGCTGCTGTGGGGTTTTTTAATGAAAACCTCTGCTATGGTAATATTCTGGGTAATTTTGCTGTGTTGTTCACATGCACATTCAGATGTCTCCTCTGACCACTCAGGCTGCACGTACAGGTGTGTACTGGCATTACAGCTGGGTGCTGAGGGGCTCTGGGTGTGCAGGTGTCTATGTATGGATACACAGAGAGGCCTCTATACATCTGTGTTTATATATGTTTGGCTGTGTATGTGATACACACACATAAATATATTTTAAAGCAGGTGCTAAGTGCTGTCTAAATAAAACACTTAGTCATTTTCTATCTGCTTTGCTAACATATGCTGGAGAGGTTTCTTCTCCCTAATTCAGAAAGGGGTTTGTGATGTGGCACATACACCAGCACAGAAGCCGAGGAAAGTGTTGAGCATCTCAAAACAGGCTGTAGCGTGTTCCCAAGTCCCTGGCATGTCACATTCCCGGCTGTTAAACCAAGGGACAGCCCCAAACCAGCCCTGCAGCTGGATCATTTGAATTTCCCAGGTCCACTCTATGCCTTTGTGGGTCTCCTGTTGTTTCGTGCCTGTCCCCAGACACGGGGATTGGTGGCGGCTGCCCTGAGCCGAGCAGTGGCCAAGTAACACATGGAAGGCTTGGGTTTCTCATTAACTCCAGAGCTCATATAGACCCATCTCTCGGAGCATCAGCCACTTTTCCTGCCTCCCTCCCAGCCCGGCTGTCCCTCCTTCCCTGCCCAAGCCCTCACCTCACTCCACAGCCCAGGACAGGGACCATTCCTGGGAGGACAGTGGAGGAGCTGCAGGATGGAAGAGAAAAGCAAAATGCAGACAGAGAAGGTAACCATGGCTCACTGGTATTTTTGCACTGGGATTTCTGCAGGAGCCCAGCACTGAGCAATTCCGTGCTAAGACCAAAACCAACCCAAAAAGAAAATCCCCTCCCTTAATTAATTGCTCTCTCATGTCTGTGTACTGAGCACAGGGGCAAAGGGGTCAGGGGGTTGTTTTTTATTTTTAAGAGCTCTGTTGGCTCATTGGATAACTTTAACTGTGATGGAAGGAAACAATGCTTGAAACAGCACTGCTGAAAACCACAGTTTTGGTGACTTTTTTCCCAGCTGCTGTGCTCCAGGGATGGGGATGAGGATGGGGATGGGACAGGGCACACTGCTGCTGCCTGTGCTGCTTTACCAGGCAGAGCTCTGGCTCCTGTGAGCTCCAGAGCCAGGATGGGCAGTGCAGCAGGGAGAGCTGGACTGCTCATTGTGGGGCAACAGCACTCTGCCCTTGGGGCCTTGATCTTGCCTGTCTCCAGGGGCTTTCCCTCTCCTTTGAAGCCAAACCACCTGTGCTTCTGCAGCAGCATCCCTGGATGCTGTGGTCCTGGCCAGCTGGGCACCAGAGTCCCCTGGGACAGGGATGGGGTGCAGCCCCCAAGATTTGGGCAGGGTTAGGACAACAGGGTGAGGCTGTTCTCTGCTTCCTCCGCCAGCACCTCACGGGAACGCTGGTCCTCTCTGTCTTCACTGCAGTGTTGGGCTTCTTCCAGTTCGGCTACAGCCTGGGTGTCATTAATGCCCCCCAGAAGGTAAGCTGAGCCCCCCAGGCCATGCACAGCCAAGGGACAAGGCTTCAGGGCCCGTCTGTCCCTTCCCTGTCCCTTTCCTAGGCGCTTTCTCCCACAGCACAAAGGCAGTGGGGTGAGAACACGGCCAGGACCCCCCCTCTGCCACTTCCCCAGGGAAAGGAGCAGGGCTCTGCAGTTGTGGAGCCATCCCCACTGCAACACAGTCCCTGTGCCCAGGCAGAGGGACTGCAGCTTTCTGCTGGTGCTGACACCACGCTCACCTCAGCCCAGGGAGGAGGGGATGCTCTGTGCCTGCCCATGTGGCCCCTCCTCGCTGGTCCCTGGGTGCTGGGGAGCTGGGGGTGACCCATGATTTCATTCCTGCAGACCCTCCTTTGAAAAGATTTTCCTGGGGCAGAAAAAACCCCCAAAACAGCTCTTGGGGTGGTTGTACATTTGAGCTGATGGAGTTTTCCCTCTTCGCCTGTCCCAGGTGATAGAGGCACACTACGGGCGCGTGCTGGGCATCATCCCCCTGGATGGACACGCCACCAACACCTCCGGGGAGGATGGCACAAACCCCCAGGCTGGCACCAAGGGCACACTCGCACCCCTGGCTGACACCAGCGAGGACCTGGCCACCTCCTCACACATCCTCACCATGTACTGGTCCCTCTCTGTCTCCGTGTTTGCCGTCGGTGGCATGGTCTCCTCCTTCACCGTGGGCTGGATCGGCGACCGGCTCGGCAGGTGAGAACTCCATGTGTGCTGTGACTCTGTCCCACAGCCCCAGACTTTCTGTTCCCTCTCTGTAGAAATACAATTTCTAGTATTGTCCCCAATTTAGGAAAAAAAGGGGAAAAAAACCAACTTCCAACTTCCAAAATACTGTTCCAACCATCATAGAGGTCGGGCTTATTAAAATCCTCAATTATAAATCAGGTGTTTTATTGCAACTTTAGCACTTCAGACAGCAGCTGATGAGCAGCCTTGATTAACTTCTGAATTCCCCCTTTTCTTTTCATGGCAAATGGGAGAGAAGGGCATCTGAACAGTGTTTGCACAGGATGTAAAATGTAATTTACAATATAATTTTAACTACTCTGATTGCACCCGGGCGCTATATTCTGCAGTGCCTACAATCATTATTTTTCCCTCTGTAGTGCTGATTATGTCAGTTAATAGCTCCACTTGCATGTCTCGACGGCTGCTTTGGCTGAGCGAGGTGCCAGAAGGAGCTGTGGTGCTACTGCCTTGCAGGGTGAAAGCCATGCTGGTGGTGAATGTCCTCTCCATCGCCGGGAACCTCCTCATGGGGCTGGCGAAATTTGGGCCGTCTCACATCCTCATCATCGCTGGGAGAGCAGTCACAGGGCTGTACTGCGGTGAGTCCAGCCTGGGTCAGGCAGGGTGCCGGGTGCTCCAAGGCTCCTGTTCAGGGTTTCCTATATTTTTTAATCTTTTTTTAATCAGAAGGAGTTTCACAGGTGGGAGTTTTCTTCTTCTTCCTCTGTCTGTCCTTCTTGATCCAGGATCTTTCCCAGAAGTATCTGGGTTGGCTCTGTCAGGAAACTGGTTTGTTTTACGTATGCTAGAAAGGAGCAAGCCCCTCTTTATCTCAAGGCTGGATCTTGCTGGTGGCTGCTGTAACAGCACATCATTAGCCAGGCTGGTTAACAGGTTCTCTAGAAGCAGTGCTGTCTAGCAGAGAGCACAGGAGCATTGTACAAGGAGAGGATACAACAGTCAGCAAATAATATGGAATTACATTAGAATTACCTTAGAAATAATGGCTCGTTACCCCTGTAACTGGTATGCAAATACAATACTCTGCTCTGAGGTTTCAAGGCAAGTTTTAAGCAAGCTCTTTGCCCTGTGATACCTCCTCCCAGTGGACAATCTCTGCTCTGTGCTCTTATGTGTGTGTTTAAGTAAAAGGCTTCACAGTTTGGGGCTCTGAGATATCCTATGCAGGGATATCCCAGCACCTTTCCAAGGTGCAGGTGGTTCCCAGCCAGGCACGAGGGCTTTGGTGGGGTGTGGGTTGCAGCACACAGGCTCCATCCTCCTTTCCCTTTGGGGAGTGGTTTCTGGTAGTTTCTGAGCTGTGGTCTAGAGGAGGTGACACCTGAGTGTGTTCCATGCAGGGCTCTCCTCCGGACTCGTGCCCATGTACGTCAGCGAGGTCTCTCCCACGGCCCTTCGGGGAGCGCTGGGGACGCTGCACCAGCTCGCCATTGTCACAGGGATCCTCATCAGCCAGGTAAGAAGGAAAGCTCACATGTCCAGAGAGGGTGGTTTGGAGATTAGGGAGACCCCAATGATACGCTGGGGTGTCACAGACCATTCCACCCCAAAACTAAAGGAGTGCACAAAGCAATCTGCTCTAATGGGGTTAAACTCATGCCTTGAGTCGGAGGTGTCTTAACAAAGATGACATCTCAAGAAATAAAAAATGCTTCTGCAATTTCTCCTTTCCCTGAGGAATTATTTTCAGTATCTAATCAGCATCAGGCTGAGCACAAGACCCCTAATAATCAGGTTCTCAAAAATGGCTTCATCAGAGAAGCAGGAAGCCCAAAGTCCCAGTCAGCTTTTCCCTACCATGGCAGGAGTTCCAGCTATGCAACAGGTGGGCACATAAATGTACCAAGAACAAATACATCCAGAAAAAGAATTGGTATTTGCTTCTAGTTTACTTCCAGGTTGTCACTTCAAAATGCCAAAGTGATAAATCACTTTCTTTTCTTAGGCTGTAAAACAATCCATTCAAACATGCCTCAATTATTCCAGGTCCTTGGACTAGACTTTCTCCTGGGCAACGATGAGATGTGGCCCCTGCTCCTCGGTCTGTCTGGTGTGGCTGCCCTGCTGCAGTTCTTCCTGCTCCTGCTGTGCCCCGAGAGCCCCCGATACCTTTACATCAAACTGGGGAAGGTGGAGGAAGCTAAAAGAAGTAAGACACATTCTGGGCTTGTCTAGAATTGTTTTTATACTGTACATAGTGTTAAACACAGAAGGAAAAAGGCTGAGGATTCACATATAACTGTGTGGTTGCTCCACTCCACCCTCTGAGCTGCTGAGGTACAAATCAGATCTGGACCAAAAACTGTTGAGATGTTTGCATGGGACTAAGCAGCATTGCTGAGAGATGAAGCTGGAGCATAGTGTCTGAGGGCTGTTGCAGGACTGATATGCTGCTGCCCCTGGCCAAGCAGACACACTTTGGATCCTTGATGTGCCATGGGAATCCTCAGAGCAAGAGGACGTGGCTGTCCATGTGGTTGGCCTACCCTGAGTTCTAGCTAGAGAGATTCTTGTCCTTATCTGTGCCTTATCTGAAGATAAAATGTCAATCTTTCTTTTTTTTTTTCATAAGATTTGAAAAGGCTTAGAGGAAACTGTGACCCGATGAAAGAGATTGCAGAGATGGAAAAAGAAAAGCAAGAAGCTGCTAGTGAAAAGAAAGTCTCCATAAGACAGCTTTTCACCTCTTCCAGGTACAGGCAGGCTGTCATCGTGGCACTGATGGTGCAAATATCCCAGCAGTTCTCAGGAATCAATGCGGTGAGTCTCCCCAAAATGTTTGTCTTTAAAGAAATCCACGCTGAGCATGAAAAGGCAGCTCTGGCTCCATCCGAGCCATGCAGGGGGGAAAGGTGGCTTTCCCATGGCTGCAGTGGGCTCCTCAGCCACCAGCGTCAGTGCTGATGGTGGATCTCACTGCCACGCTGGCTGTGGGAGGGCAGGAGGGGCGAAGGGTGTGAGGGAGTTCAGCACAAAGCTAGCTGGCACAGCGGGTCCATGCTGAGCTCTCCCATGACCCTCCACCTAACCGAGTTCATCAGCAGTTTTCTCTCTTTAATGACTATGTGCTCACCCCAGGAACCACAGAATCACTGTTTTCTAGATATTTGTAACTAAACAGTTTTTTGCATCACCTCTTGGGGATACCAGAAATCACCATTTTGCACCCAGAAGCATAGAGCCTCCTTTTCAAAATCTGCTAAAAATCATATTTTTGAAAGTCTGGTGAAACTTGAGGCCTCTGTTCCACCAGCTTTCAAAACTCTGGGAGCATTTCTGCATCCCAAGGCAGAGTGGCAATGCAGGGGTGCCCAGCCTTGTGGGGATGAACTGGGATGAGGATGTCACAGAGCCCAACTGAGGGTCAGCACCCATTTACCTACTGCCTTTAACTTTTACCAGAAAAGAATCACCTTATTCTTGGAGAGAAGGAAGAAATGGGAGTCGTTTCAATGCAGTGAGAATATTTTAAAATTCACGTACAACTCAGTCATATTAAGATATTTTTCTTCATTGCTCAGTGCTGGATTTCAAGATTAAACATGGACTACATGGAAGAAAACAGTTTTAATGTGCAAATGCAGTAGCTCAGGAGGGGAATTTCAACAGGATTTTTAACTCCCTCCGGCTCCTTTGAAATTTTCAGCTTTAATTACTATAACAAGCTATTAAAAGTTGAAAAATTAATCATAATTAAATTGCTTCACATCTCAGCCAAGCAAGTGCAACTTTTCTCTCAAGAGAACAAAAAGTTCCACCAGCCCTGTTGCCTAATCTTTCATCTTGATGTATTTTGATAGATCTTTTACTATTCTACAAACATTTTCGAGAGAGCTGGAGTTGACCAACCAGTTTACGCAACCATCGGTGTCGGAGTGGTGAACACAGTCTTCACTGTTATCTCTGTAAGTAAATACTTCTGCCACACAGACTACAAAGACACGTAAGCTACAATGTGGCTTTGAGACATGATTTTATCCTGGAGCTTAGACTGGGATTTGCAGTTTTCAGGGCTGACCTTGAACACCTTACAGGGAAAAATCATTCCCTGGGCAAGTTTCTTTTGAAAATTTAAGCCTTGACACAGAGCCTGACATCAGCACTGCTGAAATGCCTTATGAGTGGAAAATACATCACTGTGCTCTGGGAAGCTCTGGTAACTCAGCAATTTCCCCAAAACAAAAGGGGCTGTGATGGGGGAGCAAGCAGCTCACAGTCTCCTTTACCTGTTATCTTTCAAACTGTTTTGTGTATGTACATAGCACCTGCACGAGTGATATCCAAAGGCTATTCCACGGTAATGCAGTAATCCAGCACCTATCCTCATCCTACCTAGGCAGTGCTCTGCAGCAATAAAAGGATGGGTTTGTTTCCACAGACTTTCCCTTCGTTTGTCTCTCTCCTGAGAGGATTAACACAATTTCTATCAGCAGGCAATTAGTTTTTTAATGTGGCCATTAATATAAGATCAGGAAATGCCAAGCCCATTTCCCTGACACCTCTCAAGAGACTTAGGGAGAAAAGGACTTTTACCTCCAACAAAGCAGGACTGGCTGAAAGGGAGAAATATACAGCTCCAAGAGATTTAAGACAAGGGGGAATCACTTTAAACTGGTAGAGGGCAGGTTTAGATTAGATATTAGAAAGAAATAGACTGTGAGGGTGGTGAGGCACTGGAACAGGTTGCCTGGAGAAGCTGTGGATGCCTCATCCGTGAAGCGTTCAAGGCCAGGTTGGAAAAGGCTTGGAGCAACCTGGGATAGTGGAAGGTGTCCCTGCCCATGGCAGGGGTGTTGGAACAATACGGTATTTAAGGGTCCCTTCCAACACAAACCATTCTTACTCCAGCATGTATGAGATAGGAGGTCTTGAGATGAACTTTCTTTAGAGGAAGTCCATCACAGGCCCCATAGTGAGGAGAAAATGTGATCTTTACTGTGAAATGGAATTAGGAGGTTTGCAGCTGGAAGAAGCCTTTCTCCAGCACAGAGGGTCTCCTGCAGTTCCATCCCCACTCTGAGGCTCTGGTACTCGCAGCCTGGGGCATTTGCTCTTTGCTTCTTTTGGCCATGAGAACTTAAAAATTAGCTGCCTTTGTCAATAAATGACAGACCCTGATCAAAAGGCAGAAGTGCTGACAGCGGGTGGACCTTGGCAGGGGGAGAAGGGAACGCAGAGGCTCGTTCTCTGCAACTTCCCGAGTCAGCAGGATGCACTGCCTCCAGTAAAGGAGACGGTCTCCTAGAAGCATAAATCAGGGCTGTAATGGCAGGAAAGGTTGAGCTGCCAGCCAGAGGTGTCCTTCAGAGCAGAAGGGAAGGACTGGGCAGCCTCAGAGGCTCATGCACAGTTAGGCCAGGCCATCTGCACTGTCCTCTGGAGGTACCTACACCTTCCCACTGAGTGAGGTGTCTGGTACAGACTTACAAAAGCTGTGTGAGATGACTGGAGTCCACCAAGAGGAGCTGATAAGGAGAAAACTAAGACTTGTGGATGCCAGGGAAACAAAAGGAGTCTGAGAGCAATTGGAGGAAAAATCCTGCTATACAACTATATCCCTGCCCTGGGACAGGCAAGGTGCAATGGTGTGACCTGAATCATGCTACATTTTGAAGGCCAATTTCAAACTAATGCAGAGCTAGTGAGTTTTTTCTTCTTGGGAAAAAAAAAAAAAAAACAACCCAGAAAAAGAGAGAGAGGAAAAGTTCATAGTCAGCAATACATGTGTAGGAGAAGTGAGAAGTCCTGAGAGCTTGGAAACTCATGAGTTCTGAGTGTATGTGGCTTTGCCTTCCCCTTGGCAAGGTGACTGCTCAGTCTGGCTCCCTAAGAGCCACTGGCAGAGTTTTTGACACTTGGAAACTAGCACATAAATCCCTATCACAAGAGCTAGAAGAGCAGGAGGGCAGTGTGGCAGTGGTAACAGGTTGGTTATTGCTAATGGACCTGATCCTGAGAGCAGCAGTGCTGGAGACTGAGCTGCTGCATGTGTTTCTACAGGTCTTTCTGGTGGAGAAGGCGGGCAGGCGGTCCCTGTTCCTGGCTGGATTGATGGGCATGTTAATAAGTGCCGTGGCCATGACAGTTGGACTTGCGCTTCTGGTAAGGATTTCTCTCCATTTTTAATCCCTTGTTTGCAAGCAAGAGAAGACGCCATCAAAGTCAGTCCAAACCACTGGAGCAAGCCCCTGTTGGGTTATAAAACCAAATAAGGGGTGACCTCCTCTACTGAACACCCTAGTTATTAATGACAGAACCATTCTCTGTTGTCCTGGCCGTGCTGCAGGCACGGAGAAGGCTCAAAGGAACAGCTGAGCTGATGGTTGTGAACTCCTGCAAGCAGCAACGCTGGCAACACACGCCCAGCCAGCACCTGGCACAAGAGTTGAGAGCCTTAATTATTCATGTCCAGTCCCCACTTGTCTGAATGGAAAGAAATTTCTGAAAAAGAAGCTTAATTAAAGTAATTGGTGATAGTTAATGAGAGTTGTGTTGGGACTATAACACCAACCTTTTGCAGAGCCAGTTTGCCTGGATGAGCTATGTCAGCATGGTTGCGATCTTCCTCTTCGTCATCTTCTTTGAAGTCGGGCCTGGGCCCATCCCCTGGTTTATTGTGGCCGAGCTGTTCAGCCAAGGCCCACGTCCTGCCGCCATCGCTGTCGCCGGCTTCTGCAACTGGGCCTGCAACTTCATCGTGGGAATGTGCTTCCAGTACATAGCGGTAAGAAACTCCTCAAACCATACAAATAAATGGCTGGCGTGACCCCGCTGCTGGCTCCCAGAGGGATGGGGATGTGCCTCCCAGATCTCCATCCCCAAGCCCTGCTGGGCACCTCAGTCCCCCAGGGTAGGAAGGGGAAGCCATCCCCGCAGTGCTCATGGTGGTATCCCCCTGTTCCCACTTGCCCCACTGCAGGATCTGTGTGGACCGTACGTGTTTGCAATCTTCGCAGCCCTGCTCCTACTCTTCTTTCTGTTTGCCTACTTCAAAGTCCCAGAGACAAAAGGGAAGTCCTTTGAGGAGATCGCAGCTGTGTTCCGCCGCAAGAAGCTCTCGGCCAAAGCCATGACTGAGCTGCAGGACCTGCGAGCCACTGAGGAGGCATAACCATCCCACCCACCCAGAAAGGAGGGACTGGGCATGGACCTCCTTCAGGCACTGTGGGCAAAAGTCTCATTTCACAAAAACCTTGCAGCTGGCAGACCAGGAGGACCCATCCACCGCATTCCTTCTGGCTGCTGCGGTTCACACCTCCCAGGTGCTAACCTGGCATTTTGGTCTGAGACACTTGGTACAACTGTACTGCAGGAAGAGCCAGGGAAAGGACGGGAGGAGTACGTTATCTGTGTGTCTCCATGTCCCTCTGTAAGACCCCAGCAGGACGGTGATGTTACCACATGGCCAAGCAGGGCCATGGCGCAGCTGGAGTGAAGGAAAGGGGGGGTCGGCTGATGCTGCAGCCTCACATTTTCACCTTTTTGTCCCATGCTTGCTGCTTCCTTCTCGTGACTTGGTGCCTTGAGAAGCCAACTGCTAGTGCAGTTGTGCCTCCAGCACACAGTACTGATTGCATGGGGTACCAAGGAAAACAGGTCAGGCAAACTCCCCCTTACTCATGCCTGTGCAGAGGAAAAAGGTGGATCCCACTTGAACCTCACTTGCTTTGCTGTCTGTGCATTATGGAAATGCTGTCCGATCTCATAAGGATTTCCAATCACAAAATTTTTTAGGAGAATCTTAGAAACTGTGGCTGGGCTGATGGGCATTTTTTTCCTTATGTTTCAGCCAAACTATTTAGCACCCTCTTTCCTCCTAGGAAGCCTCTTCTCCCTCCCTTCTCCCTGCTGCAGCACAAGACAAGCACAATACTGACCACACAAGGGGCCTGGGCGCTCCTGACCCCAGGATGAGGAGACCCAAGTCCTGCTGCCATCCCTCCCATGGTGTGACTACTGCCAGGTCACCTCCTTCCCCATCCTCTGAGCTTGCCTTCCCTTCCTTTTGTACAATGCTCAGACCCACAGGCTCCAGCCTGAGTCAAGGACTTGGGCTGCCCATACTGTAACAATAGATGATGACCCAAAGAGGGAATGGGTACTGGAGGGTTAACTGGAAGGTGCCCACTGATGGGACCCCCACTTTGCACCACTTAGGATTTTGCTGGCTGGATGTGCTGCAGCCAAGAAGTGCAAGCAGGAGGTCATGCTGTTTCCATAGCCTTGTTTGTGCTCCTTTTGCTTCTTTGTGAGACATTTTTATGTGACAGAATCAAACTCCATGGATTTTTCTTCCTTTTTTGGGGGCATATCTTGGAACCACTGTAAAAGCCTCCTCTCTGTTTGCTTGACTTTTAAGATTTGCATGTTCTTTGTTGTGATACCAGGTTACTTTCTAGCAACTTTCTCAGGATAGAAACCCATTATTTATTTAGAGATGAAACACTAGCATTGCTGGGTTGCTGTGAGCTCACCACGCTGATGGTGAAGCAGTGGCCAAAATGTAACAGAGGATCAAGCATAATGAAAAGCACAGAACAGATGGGCCAAGGAGGATCATGCTGCTGCTGTGGGTTTGGTTTTAGGGAATGTTCATGCTCCTTTCCATGTGCCTGAACGTTTTTCCTTTGTAGACTTTACTTTCTTGGTATTACGACTCTAAAGCAGATTCTAGTCCCTTCCAAGTGACTGGAAGTGCAGCCATGAGGTCCTTTGGGAGAAGTGTCTGGCCCCAGTGTGTGCACTGAAGCAGTAAGATTGCACCAAAGGCTTTCCCGGAGTGACTGCTGGGATTTAACTAGAGAAGAACTGGGTCAGTGCTGTCATGTGCTACAGCAGTGGGGATTCCAGGTCTGACATGGGGTATGCAGGGATCTGGGAACCAGGGCCCAGGCTAGGGTGAAGAAGAGAGCAGCAGAGCTGGGGCACAGATCTGAGTGGAACCCTCTGTCCGTGTGCTGCAAACAGGTCCTCCCAGGTGAGACCAGCTGCCACAGCAGGCTCAGAAACTCTCCACATTGTTTACTACAGGTAGTTAAATATTATAACTGATTGTCTGAATGTAAAAGGGGGGGGGGGGGGAAGAGATGGGTTCTTGCTTTCAGTAATGTTATCTATGTCTGTTAGATAAAAGTGACAGTGAACATCATCTATGGTGTGTGTTGGCCTGTGCTGTTGTTTTTTCCTTCTGTACATCTCAGACATGTGTCCAGTGCCAGACAGGACCTATTTTCCTGGCAGGACACATCTGCTCCATGAGTGGTAAATGCTGTGCAAGCCCTCAGCCAAACCCCCTTAAATGGATGGTACAGAGGTGAGACTGGGGTTAAAGGCAGACCTGGAGCCGGTGTGAGCTGGCTCTGTGTTGGGATCAACCCTCACTGAAGGTGTGCTGGTGTCTGGCCCCAGCTGTCCCCACTCCCACTTCACCCTGCCGTGAAGCACCTCTGCTTCATGGTGCTTAAAACTTGGTGCTGGGGCCTCTCTGGGCACAACTGTCAGAAGGAGCATTTGGGGAGAGGGCTCTGAGGGAGGACCCAGCTAGGCTGGGTTCCCAGTCATCATACAGGTGGCCCAAAACTATTTTGCTAAACTTCTGCTAATCTTTGTCCTAATGCCTGCAGGGCACCAGTGACTGCCAGCAACTCAGCAGTGAAGTGCCATTTATTGAGCAACACTGAGCAGCCAGTTCTTGTTTTCTCATGTCACTGGTGAATGAGAATAGAAGGCCTGATTCAATTACTGTACTGCAGCACATAAATTAGTTTAACAAAGCCCTGCAACATTAACATTACCCATAGCTATATCCCGAACTTCCCGGAAGATCTGCCTGAGGGTTCAGAAACACTTAAGGAAAATAGAGTTTCAGGTTGTGCTTCCTTGCAGCAGATGCTGTGTGGAAGGGAAGGGAGTCTTCTCCTTCCAGCCTGGGACAGGATGAGCAAATCTTGGCACTGCTGACCTTCTGTCCTCCCTATGGCTGTGGTGGAAGGATCAAGGTGGGCTGAACTATCACAAGAGCACTTTTACCGTATGACAACGCAGGAAGGGGTCATTTGAGTCGATATGTTTACTTATGTCTTGTCCCATCAGGCCAGTAATTAGAACTGTACACTTTATCTGTCCTTGCTACATGCAAGTTCCAGTTAAAACTTGTTCTTGAGATACAGCTTGTTGAACCATTATTTTTACCTCTCACTGTTACAGTTTTACTAAGTCGCTAATCATTAAGAAAATTGAAAAGACTTATTAGCTAAATGGTTGTTGCATTTTAGTTAACGTGCAAAATATGTTCTCATACCATGCCTGGCTAATAATGCAATATAATTAATAATCCCTGAGAAAGCATCTTGTCAGCAAGAGCTTTGACAGTGTTTTCCTAATGTGCTGAGATGACAGCCATTAAGACTTTCCTGTTGTGCCAACGATATCTGGTCTCCCACTGTCTGGGCTTAATTTTAAAATTAGTTTGACTTCCCTAATTCAATAAACTCAGGACATTTGGCCCCATTAACACTCTCCACACTAATTTATCACAGATTTTTCTGCCTCACTTCAACTTGTTTTTCATCGCTGAAAAGCACTACCCTCCACCTCCAGAGTCAAACAGCTGACAATGATGAAGTTAACCCAAGTACTATGTACGCAGGTACCAAGTCTTTGAGGTAAGATGAATTTTCCGAGGTGTTCACTGTCCTTATCTTTCACTGAAATCTATGGGAGCTGAGGAATTTCATGGCAGAACACCAGCAGAATGTGTAAGCATGAGATTTAATTTAAGGTAGTTGAGTGTGTTCAAATGTTTCACTAAATTCTCAAGCAATACTGACAAATTTTACCCAGAGGCACAGCCTAAGTAGCTGTGCTGAAAAGGAAGGATCTCCTCCCCAGCAAAGGGGCAATAAATCCTGGCTGTGGATCATCAGTCCTTAAATTTTACAGGCTGTAGATACAACTGTAGACCTGAGACTTGGGTAGTGTCTTGCGGTTTTGCCTCCTTGTATTCAGTTCAGGAGTGGGAAGCGGCTCTGTGACTGTGGAAAGCACCAGGGCCCCCCAGGTCGTGAGTGGGATATCACTGCAGGAGCACTGCTGCAGATCCAGGAGGAGGGAACAGCTGGAGTTACTTTGTGCTTCCCTTCTTCCCAGTGGGGAAGTTACAGTAGTTCCCACTAGCTCAGTGTCCCTGCACTGTCACTGCTTGTCTTTGATCCCCAGTCCCAGGGTAATTCCCTGGGTAATTTGGACACAGGCACAGCAGAGGGAGCTGACAGTGAACGGCAGGAATAAAGCAGTGCCCGGAGCAGGGTGGGTGCCTGTGGCAAGGTCACTGCAGAGGCTCCGTGACCTGGCTCCTGCCCCACAGAGACACTGGAGGAGCTCAGAGGGCCTGCTGAGCACAGCACTGTCCTGTGGAGGGGGGAGTCACCGACTCTCAGCC
This sequence comes from Corapipo altera, assembly GCF_003945725.1. Classification (NCBI taxonomy): domain Eukaryota; kingdom Metazoa; phylum Chordata; class Aves; order Passeriformes; family Pipridae; genus Corapipo; species Corapipo altera. Next base: position 7,778,616 of record NW_020884895.1, read on the forward strand.
TCTCATGTCCTCCTGCTCGATGTTGCACTCAGAAGCCGCTGTGAACCCTCAACTCAACAGTCAGGACACGGTGAGATCCCAGCAAAGTCAGCCCAGCAGCTGAAGCAGACGCTGGCTCAGGTTGGAACAGGGCTGTTTACACTGCTTTGCTCGTGACCTGTTATTTCTAACTGTGTGACCTGAACCCATGGCTCATGTGGGTGTAAACACCACCTCCTGCCTTCCAGCAGGCTGGCTGGAAACAAGGTGGGATGTTTCTGGAAAGAAGGTGGGATTAGCCCAGCTCTGGCTGAAATGCATATTCTCTAGGCTGGGATTTAAGGACGTGTGTCAGACATTTCTCCAGAACATAACTGAGAACAGACATAACTCACTCAGTTTAAAACATTCTAAAAGTTTTCTAATCCCTCTTCACTTCTTATATATAAAGACACAGTTAGGAGAAACAAAGCTTCACAGCATCCTGAGCCTACTAGAAAGAAAAGGGGTGTGTGTGATCCAGCTGGGCAAAACTGGAAAGGAAATACCTTTAAATGTGAAAGGCCACAGTATTTTATTTTCAAATCTGCTTTCAATCAAATTGCTGTTGTTGCGTAGAAAAGGGGGATAATCACATTAGTATTATCAAGAAACACACATTAGAAAATAAACGTTGATCCAGACAAAGGAAAGATGCCTGCAGGCAATGAATGATGGATGGATTTCCAATGTTTTTTATTGAATCTCGGATAATGGCCATCTTGGAATATTTGTTTTGTGTCTGAAAAATAAGTATCATCTACAGCTGTACTTTAGTAAAAGGACGATTTATTCCAGAAGATCTCTCAACTACTACAAAATGAATCTGTTAATTGTGGAAAATCAGCCAAATTTATCAACTGATACTTGAGAAAAAAAATTATCAGTAGTGCTGAGCCGCAGCCTGCTGCAGTTTGGGTCAGAGCAGTTGGTTGGTCTCTCACGATGTATTTTATCAGAAGAAAAAATGCCCTAGAGCACATGCAATTTGTCACACACTTGCAGGTAAACAAACACTCACTGTACATGTGAAAACACTTAACAGGATGCCCCAGACTCTCCTTATCAACTGAGACAGCAGTAAAATGGGCAGGATAAAGGATATCATCTCCAGAGCAGGCTGAGTGAAGCAGCATCCACGGAGAGCTGTGGTAACACAGAGAGCCACTGTGGGGGCATCATAAAGTGGCCCCATGTAAATGAGAGCCAAACCTTTCTTCTTAGGTACACACTGTACAATGTGGAGTGGGATCTGTATAACCAAGGGTGGGACCACAGGCAAACAGGTCGTGCAGATTAACACAGATTAAATAAAATATCCCATGGTGAACCATTTAAAAATGTGATGTTAAAAGTGACTTGTCTAGCTGCCCCATTGGAACACAGATGACAAATTCAGGATTTTGAGGCAGAAAACGTAGGACAGCACACAGCAGCCTGTGGCGGTGATAGCAGAGGCCAGTGCTGACAGTGCTGCCACGGAATTTCTGCATTTTCCTGTTTTTGTGGTGTTTGTCGGTGACCTGCATGGGACTCCACAGGGCTGGGGCCCATCTGCCAGCTGCTCCACAGGACACTCTGCAGGTGAGTTTGGTCAAATAGCTCAAAGTATTGTGGAATCTGACTTGGAGAGTTTTAGTAAAACCAGCCATTTGGCTTCATTTTTCTGAGGATTCCAAGGCCACAGACACCCCCTGAGGCAGTGCAGGGCTGGGTGTGGGACCCAAGGGCTATGCCAGTGGCATTGTTGCTGAGGAGGGGGCACAAAGCACTACAATAGTTTAGATTAAAAGCACTTTTCAAGATCACCTATTCTAAACTCCTGCTTTCACTAGGTCACATTGCTCTAAACCCCATCTACACTGGCTTTGAACACTTCCAATGATGGGGTGTTCAAAGTTTTTCTGGGGACAGTTTTCCTAAACCTACCCTCTTTCAGTTTAAAACCATTGCCCCTTGTCCTGTCACTACAGGCCCTGGTAAAAAGTCTCTCTCTCTCTCTCTTTCTTATAACTCTCCTTTATATACTAGAACACTGCAACAAGGTCTCCCTGGAGCGTTTTCTTCTCCAGGCTGAGCAACTGCAACTCTCAGCCTTTCTTAGCAGAAGAATATAACCTTCATGGCACTCCCTGGGATCTGCTCCAACAGATCCATGCCTTTCCTATGTTCGGGACCCCACAGCTGGACACAGTAGTGCAGTACTAACAATTCCAGTATTAATGGAATATCACGTCTATTAACAAGCACAAGCCCTTGCTATGGATCTTGCCTGTCTCAGGCCCCTTGGGCTTGCAAAACGCTTATTTCTGATTACTCTGAGAGGGGACATAAGAACCAGGCCGACAACTGAGCGTCGTGTGGGCAGTTAATCAGGCCTCACGAGGGTTTGGAGACACACATTTCCCGTGTAATTCATGTAACACCCCGCGGTGCACACGGTCAGCCCCTCGGGGGCTGCGGCTGCCTCAGCAGCCCAAGATTTCTGATTATTCTGAGAGGGGACACACGAGGCGGACAACAGGGCGCTGTGTGGGCAGTTAATCAGGCCTCACGAGGTTTTGGGGACACACATTTCCCCTGTAATGCGTGTAAAAAACACTCCGCGGACTAGACGGTCATCCCCTCATGGGCGGGGTCGGCCTCAGCCGCCCAAGATGGCGGCGGGGCGTGGGTAAGGGGAGGAGGCGGCGCACGACGCCCCCTGGCGGCTGAGGCGCGGCGGCGCCCTGAGCCCGCGCGCGCTCCGTAGGGGGGCGGGCGGGGCTCGGGAAAGCGCCTCCGGCACGTGGGACGGGGGGGGGGGCGGGGCGGCCACGCCCACCCCGGGTGGGGAGGCCCGTGGGCCAATGGACGGTGGCGGAAGCGCGGGGGCGGGGCCGGGCCGTGCGCGCGCGCCCCGCGCCGCCCCTTCCCGCCGCCGCCGCCGCCGCCGCAGTGTGTGGGGCGCGGCGCACACGCGCCCCAC